>NW_027305633.1:12500-142964 GCF_039555335.1 Amphiura filiformis
CGCGACAGCGTCGCCAAGCTGTGTAAGAGACTGTTTTACAAAATCCAGTGTCACTTTTAATCTACTCAAACAGACCTTCAATATGAGACAAAAAGCAAGTCAATGTGACAATTTTAAATTTTTCGCTCAACGACAACCTATACAGTAATTAATAAATTGGTAGTCGCTACTTGGCTAATAGCGCGCACTTGAAATTAAATGGAACAGCCAAGGTTTTTGGCCTATATATGGCCTATTCGGGGTGGTTCCCGTCATCCAATTTGGTTAAAAATTGAGATCCAAGTAGATCTTGACGAGCTCTCTACATGAATCGTCCAATTTATATGTTCGTCAGGCTTACAAAGCGTCCAAAAACCTTGGCTGTTACATTTAATTTACATACTCACTCAGGGCTGTAAAAGCCATATCTCCTTAACGGAATGTGCTATTTGCCTGATTTATTTTGCAAAACGCAGATCTTCATTAGCTCTACAAATTAACTCATAGGTAAAAAAAATCTAATGGGTCATCTTCACTTTCAAAATGGCGTTTCAATTTTTTTTACATAGACTTCTGTACAAACTTTGACCCCTAGGGTTAGACACAGGGAACAACCGTAGAGCTCCAATTTTTTTATATGTTCTTTCCAGATATAAGACCTATCACCCACTGAAACAAAAAGTTCCTACCTATACGGGAAAGAGGAGACTGTATCCCTAAACCCTAACCCTAACCCTAACCCTAACCCTAACCCTAACCCTAACCCTAACCCTTGAAGTTCATATTTGAGATGAAGGATTGGTATGTGGAACTCTTTTCACAACCGAGGTCAAAGGTCAATCCGAGGTCAAATGTGCATTTTTTCTCATAAAATCATTAAACAAGGTCAGAGGTCAACGAATTTGATACCATAGTAAAGTATGTTTAATAAGCTTTAATATGAGCTATTAACCACTTCTATAATGCTTTCCGTTCTTGAGATATCATTTTTTTCTTCAATTGCTAAGTTCGTTGATTAATGAAGGCAATACAAAATGTGCACTATATAATTATTATTTTATAGGAATATTACGGTGAGTTTGAAACTTCTATTATAGTGCTCTCCCTTCTGGAGATATTATTTATCTTAAATTGTTATGTTCGTTGATTAATGGAGGCACTAAAAAATTGTACACTAAATTTAAAAATATTACGATGACTTTGAAAGTAACCCTGTCGATATCAAGCAGTATGCTGATGTTAACACCGCTATACGACAAGTTTAAAAAAAAAAATCAATATACCTTAGGTTTTGTGAATGAACCACAAGTGCACCATTTTGAAAATTGTTGACCTATAACTACAACAAAAGCTATAAACAAACATTCATAATTAAACAATATATAAGACAAAAAACATACACGTCTTACCTTGCCAGATGCCAGATCACAGTATAAGCGAATTATAATACGCAGTGGAGACAATGTTAAACTGGTGACCAATTACGGCTACTCTATTTTGAAATGTTTTAATTTGTTTTGAAATAGTTCCGAAGGCTACGAAGGTCATATTTGAAACAGGGGGTGGTTAACCTGTGTTCTATATCCAACAGGGGTCAAAGGTCAAACAAAGGTCATTCTGGGGTTATATGATATTGTTTTATCATACAACCTATAAACAAAGTTAAATGTCAATAAGTTGTATCTAAATAGTAAAGCTCTTTAAATAAGCTTTAATATGAGACCAAATTGAATCATATAGGTTTAAGGGTTTTTGAGTTATGACTTTTAAAAATGTTTAGCCGCCATTTTGACAGGTTACTTGACATCTAACAATTTTGACTCTGTGGCAACTTTTATTCTACTCAACATCAGCTTTTATATGACACATTTTTCAGCTCTGTACGATAAATTAGAAAATTTTGTACATAAGTGTATGGGACACTATGAACTTTATTTTTTTTCTGCATTGTCTCATGATAATATAATTTTGGTCCTGTGGAGTGTTTTAGAGGACTTGATTTATACGATTTTTGTTCAAAATTTAAGGCTATAGGACAATTTTGAAGTTTAAACCATTTTTTTGGCAAATTTTGCTAAACTTTAAAAAAATATATAACGGCTAAAATGTACGCCAAGTGCTTATCGTACACTAGATTTCTATATCCTTTGTATATATTACAGATAACATATTACCAATTATAATGAATGGCGAAACAAAACAATATCTAGTTTCGTCTTCCTAAAATTAGGGCCAAAGTTCAAGTTTTTTAAATGAAAAAAAAATCATGTTTTTTGCAATTTACGTTACGTTGTACGCTTCAAAATCCCTAGAATTTTAAAGAATATGGAACTCTTTTTTTTATGACACACATCCCTGGAGTATGTAGATTCTTATTCTGAGCAGATATTTTACATAAAAGTACAGAAAAGCAAAAAGTCTAAACAACTTCAATTTTTCACGGAACTTTCAAGTGTGTACAAAGTTTACCCGCCATTTTGAGAGTGTAGTTAGCGTTTCACAGTTTTGATTCTGTTGACAAGTTTAGTCTACAATGCATAAGCTTTCATATGACCCCATTTCCAGTTCAATACGATAATGTTAAAATTTGTAGGTCTATGTAGGCCTAAACCTATGTCCAAATTTTGAGCCGCCATTTTGACAGTGTATTTGACGGTTTACAATTTTCATCCCGTGGAATCTTTTATCCTACTCAACACAAGCTTTCATATGACACATTTTTCAACTCCGTACGACAATTTTGACAAAAATCAAGTATAGGCCATTTTAATGTGCCATGCATGATCGCTCCGAGCGCGACAGCGTCGCCAAGCTGTGTAAGAGACTGTTTTACAAAATCCAGTGTCACTTTTAATCTACTCAAACAGACCTTCAATATGAGACAAAAAGCAAGTCAATGTGACAATTTTTAAATTTTTCGCTCAACGACAACCTATACAGTAATTAATAAATTGGTAGTCGCTACTTGGCTAATAGCGCGCACTTGAAATTAAATGGAACAGCCAAGGTTTTTGGCCTATATATGGCCTATTTGGGGTGGTTCCCGTCATCCGATTTGGTTAAAAATTGAGATCCAAGTAGATCTTGACGAGCTCTACATGAATCGTCCAATTTATATGTTCGTCAGGCTTACAAAGCGTCCAAAAACCTTGGCTGTTACATTTAATTTACATACTCACTCAGGGCTGTAAAAGCCATATCTCCTTAACGGAATGTGCTATTTGCCTGATTTATTTTGCAAAACGCAGATCTTCATTAGCTCTACAAATTACCTCATAGGTAAAGAAATCTAATGGGTCATCTTCACTTTCAAAATGGCGTTTCAATTTTTTTTACATAGACTTCTGTACAAACTTTGACCCCTAGGGTTAGACACAGGAACAACCGTAGAGCTCCAATTTTTTATATGTTCTTTCCAGATATAAGACCTATCACCCACTGAAACAAAAAGTTCCTACCTATACGGGAAAGAGGAGACTGTATCCCTAAACTCTAACCCTAACCCTAACCCTAACCCTAACCCTAACCCTAACCCTAACCCCTAACCCCTAACCCTAACCCTAACCCTAACCCTAACCCTAACCCTAACCCCTAACCCCTAACCCTAACCCTAACCCTAACCCTAACCCTAACCCTTGAAGTTCATATTTGAGATGAAGGATTGGTATGTGGAACTCTTTTCACAACCGAGGTCAAAGGTCAATCCGAGGTCAAATGTGCATTTTTTCTCATAAAATCATTAAACAAGGTCAGAGGTCAACGAATTTGATACCATAGTAAAGTATGTTTAATAAGCTTTAATATGAGCTATTAACCACTTCTATAATGCTTTCCGTTCTTGAGATATCATTTTTCTTCAATTGCTAAGTTCGTTGATTAATGAAGGCAATACAAAATGTGCACTATATAATTATTATTTTATAGGAATATTACGGTGAGTTTGAAACTTCTATTATAGTGCTCTCCCTTCTGGAGATATTATTTATCTTAAATTGTTATGTTCGTTGATTAATGGAGGCACTAAAAAATTGTACACTAAATTTAAAAATATTACGATGACTTTGAAAGTAACCCTGTCGATATCAAGCAGTATGCTGATGTTAACACCGCTATACGACAAGTTTAAAAAAAAATCAATATACCTTAGGTTTTGTGAATGAACCACAAGTGCACCATTTTGAAAATTGTTGACCTATAACTACAACAAAAGCTATAAACAAACATTCATAATTAAACAATATATAAGACAAAAAAACATACACGTCTTACCTTGCCAGATGCCAGATCACAGTATAAGCGAATTATAATACGCAGTGGAGACAATGTTAAACTGGTGACCAATTACGGCTACTCTATTTTGAAATGTTTTAATTTGTTTTGAAATAGTTCCGAAGGCTACGAAGGTCATATTTGAAACAAGGGGTGGTTAACCTGTGTTCTATATCCAACAGGGGTCAAAGGTCAAACAAAGGTCATTCTGGGGTTATATGATATTGTTTTATCATACAACCTATAAACAAAGTTAAATGTCAATAAGTTGTATCTAAATAGTAAAGCTCTTTAAATAAGCTTTAATATGAGACCAAATTGAATCATATAGGTTTAAGGGTTTTTGAGTTATGACTTTTAAAAATGTTTAGCCGCCATTTTGACAGGTTACTTGACATCTAACAATTTTGACTCTGTGGCAACTTTTATTCTACTCAACATCAGCTTTTATATGACACATTTTTCAGCTCTGTACGATAAATTAGAAAATTTTGTACATAAGTGTATGGGACACTATGAACTTTATTTTTTTCTCCATTTTCTCATGATATTTTCATTTTGGTCCTGTGGAGTGTTTTAGAGGACTTGATTTATACGATTTTTGTACAAAAATTTAAGGCTATAGGACAATTTTGAAGTTTAAACCATTTTTTTTGGCAAATTTTGCTAAACTTTAAAAAAAAAAAATATATAACGGCTAAAATGTACGCCAAGTGCTTATCGTACACTAGATTTCTATATCCTTTGTATATATTACAGATAACATATTACCAATTATAATGAATGGCGAAACAAAACAATATCTAGTTTCGTCTTCCTAAAATTAGGGGCCAAAGTTCAAGTTTTTTAAATGAAAAAAAAATCATGTTTTTTGGCAATTTACGTTACGTTGTACGCTTCAAAATCCCTAGAATTTTAAAGAATATGGAACTCTTTTTTTATGACACACATCCCTGGAGTATGTAGATTCTTATTCTGAGCAGATATTTTACATAAAAGTACAGAAAAGCAAAAAGTCTAAACAACTTCAATTTTTCACGGAACTTTCAAGTGTGTACAAAGTTTACCCGCCATTTTGAGAGTGTAGTTAGCGTTTCACAGTTTTGATTCTGTTGACAAGTTTAGTCTACAATGCATAAGCTTTCATATGACCCCATTTCCAGTTCAATACGATAATGTTAAAATTTGTAGGTCTATGTAGGCCTAAACCTATGTCCAAATTTTGAGCCGCCATTTTGACAGTGTATTTGACGGTTTACAATTTTCATCCTGTGGAATCTTTTATCCTACTCAACACAAGCTTTCATATGACACATTTTTCAACTCCGTACGACAATTTTGACAAAAAAAAAACGCAGATTTTGAAGTATAGGCCATTTTAATGTGCCATGCATGATCGCTCCGAGCGCGACAGCGTCGCCAAGCTGTGTAAGAGACTGTTTTACAAAATCCAGTGTCACTTTTAATCTACTCAAACAGACCTTCAATATGAGACAAAAAGCAAGTCAATGTGACAATTTTTAAATTTTTCGCTCAACGACAACCTATACAGTAATTAATAAATTGGTAGTCGCTACTTGGCTAATAGCGCGCACTTGAAATTAAATGGAACAGCCAAGGTTTTTGGCCTATATATGGCCTATTTGGGGTGGTTCCCGTCATCCGATTTGGTTAAAAATTGAGATCCAAGTAGATCTTGACGAGCTCTACATGAATCGTCCAATTTATATGTTCGTCAGGCTTACAAAGCGTCCAAAAACCTTGGCTGTTACATTTAATTTACATACTCACTCAGGGCTGTAAAAGCCATATCTCCTTAACGGAATGTGCTATTTGCCTGATTTATTTTGCAAAACGCAGATCTTCATTAGCTCTACAAATTACCTCATAGATAAAAAAATCTAATGGGTCATCTTCACTTTCAAAATGGCGTTTCAATTTTTTTTACATAGACTTCTGTACAAACTTTGACCCCTAGGGTTAGACACAGGAACAACCGTAGAGCTCCAATTTTTTATATGTTCTTTCCAGATATAAGACCTATCACCCACTGAAACAAAAAGTTCCTACCTATACGGGAAAGAGGAGACTGTATCCCTAAACCCTAACCCTAACCCTAACCCTAACCCTAACCCTAACCCTAACCCTAACCCTAACCCTTGAAGTTCATATTTGAGATGAAGGATTGGTATGTGGAACTCTTTTCACAACCGAGGTCAAAGGTCAATCCGAGGTCAAATGTGCATTTTTCTCATAAAATCATTAAACAAGGTCAGAGGTCAACGAATTTGATACCATAGTAAAGTATGTTTAATAAGCTTTAATATGAGCTATTAACCACTTCTATAATGCTTTCCGTTCTTGAGATATCATTTTTTCTTCAATTGCTAAGTTCGTTGATTAATGAAGGCAATACAAAATGTGCACTATATAATTATTATTTTATAGGAATATTACGGTGAGTTTGAAACTTCTATTATAGTGCTCTCCTTCTGGAGATATTATTTATCTTAAATTGTTATGTTCGTTGATTAATGGAGGCACTAAAAATTGTACACTAAATTTAAAAATATTACGATGACTTTGAAAGTAACCCTGTCGATATCAAGCAGTATGCTGATGTTAACACCGCTATACGACAAGTTTAAAAAAAAATCAATATACCTTAGGTTTTGTGAATGAACCACAAGTGCACCATTTTGAAAATTGTTGACCTATAACTACAACAAAAGCTATAAACAAACATTCATAATTAAACAATATATAAGACAAAAAAACATACACGTCTTACCTTGCCAGATGCCAGATCACAGTATAAGCGAATTATAATACGCAGTGGAGACAATGTTAAACTGGTGACCAATTACGGCTACTCTATTTTGAAATGTTTTAATTTGTTTTGAAATAGTTCCGAAGGCTACGAAGGTCATATTTGAAACAAGGGGTGGTTAACCTGTGTTCTATATCCAACAGGGTCAAAGGTCAAACAAAGGTCATTCTGGGGTTATATGATATTGTTTTATCATACAACCTATAAACAAAGTTAAATGTCAATAAGTTGTATCTAAATAGTAAAGCTCTTTAAATAAGCTTTAATATGAGACCAAATTGAATCATATAGGTTTAAGGGTTTTTGAGTTATGACTTTTAAAAATGTTTAGCCGCCATTTTGACAGGTTACTTGACATCTAACAATTTTGACTCTGTGGCAACTTTTATTCTACTCAACATCAGCTTTTATATGACACATTTTTCAGCTCTGTACGATAAATTAGAAAATTTTGTACATAAGTGTATGGGACACTATGAACTTTATTTTTTCTCCATTTTCTCATGATATTTTCATTTTGGTCCTGTGGAGTGTTTTAGAGGACTTGATTTATACGATTTTTGTACAAAAATTTAAGGCTATAGGACAATTTTGAAGTTTAAACCATTTTTTTTTTCAAATTTTGCTAAACTTTAAAAAAAATATATAACGGCTAAAATGTACGCCAAGTGCTTATCGTACACTAGATTTCTATATCCTTTGTATATATTACAGATAACATATTACCAATTATAATGAATGGCGAAACAAAACAATATCTAGTTTCGTCTTCCTAAAATTAGGGGCCAAAGTTCAAGTTTTTTTAAATGAAAAAAAAAAATCATGTTTTTTGGCAATTTACGTTACGTTGTACGCTTCAAAATCCCTAGAATTTTAAAGAATATGGAACTCTTTTTTTTATGACACACATCCCTGGAGTATGTAGATTCTTATTCTGAGCAGATATTTTACATAAAAGTACAGAAAAGCAAAAAGTCTAAACAACTTCAATTTTTCACGGAACTTTCAAGTGTGTACAAAGTTTACCCGCCATTTTGAGAGTGTAGTTAGCGTTTCACAGTTTTGATTCTGTTGACAAGTTTAGTCTACAATGCATAAGCTTTCATATGACCCCATTTCCAGTTCAATACGATAATGTTAAAATTTGTAGGTCTATGTAGGCCTAAACCTATGTCCAAATTTTGAGCCGCCATTTTGACAGTGTATTTGACGGTTTACAATTTTCATCCTGTGGAATCTTTTATCCTACTCAACACAAGCTTTCATATGACACATTTTTCAACTCCGTACGACAATTTTGACAAAAATCAAGTATAGGCCATTTTAATGTGCCATGCATGATCGCTCCGAGCGCGACAGCGTCGCCAAGCTGTGTAAGAGACTGTTTTACAAAATCCAGTGTCACTTTTAATCTACTCAAACAGACCTTCAATATGAGACAAAAAGCAAGTCAATGTGACAATTTTTAAATTTTTCGCTCAACGACAACCTATACAGTAATTAATAAATTGGTAGTCGCTACTTGGCTAATAGCGCGCACTTGAAATTAAATGGAACAGCCAAGGTTTTTGGCCTATATATGGCCTATTTGGGGTGGTTCCTGTCATCCGATTTGGTTAAAAATTGAGATCCAAGTAGATCTTGACGAGCTCTACATGAATCGTCCAATTTATATGTTCGTCAGGCTTACAAAGCGTCCAAAAACCTTGGCTGTTACATTTAATTTACATACTCACTCAGGGCTGTAAAAGCCATATCTCCTTAACGGAATGTGCTATTTGCCTGATTTATTTTGCAAAACGCAGATCTTCATTAGCTCTACAAATTACCTCATAGGTAAAGAAATCTAATGGGTCATCTTCACTTTCAAAATGGCGTTTCAATTTTTTTTACATAGACTTCTGTACAAACTTTGACCCCTAGGGTTAGACACAGGAACAACCGTAGAGCTCCAATTTTTTATATGTTCTTTCCAGATATAAGACCTATCACCCACTGAAACAAAAAGTTCCTACCTATACGGGAAAGAGGAGACTGTATCCCTAAACTCTAACCCTAACCCTAACCCTAACCCTAACCCTAACCCTAACCCTAACCCTAACCCTAACCCTTGAAGTTCATATTTGAGATGAAGGATTGGTATGTGGAACTCTTTTTTCACAACCGAGGTCAAAGGTCAATCTGAGGTCAAATGTGCATTTTTTCTCATAAAATCATTAAACAAGGTCAGAGGTCAACGAATTTGATACCATAGTAAAGTATGTTTAATAAGCTTTAATATGAGCTATTAACCACTTCTATAATGCTTTCCGTTCTTGAGATATCATTTTTTTTTTTTTTTTAAGTTCGTTGATTAATGAAGGCAATACAAAATGTGCACTATATAATTATTATTTTATAGGAATATTACGGTGAGTTTGAAACTTCTATTATAGTGCTCTCCTTCTGGAGATATTATTTATCTTAAATTGTTATGTTCGTTGATTAATGGAGGCACTAAAAATTGTACACTAAATTTAAAAATATTACGATGACTTTGAAAGTAACCCCTGTCGATATCAAGCAGTATGCTGATGTGAACACCGCTATACGACAAGTTTAAAAAAAAAATCAATATACCTTAGGTTTTGTGAATGAACCACAAGTGCACCATTTTGAAAATTGTTGACCTATAACTACAACAAAAGCTATAAACAAACATTCATAATTAAACAATATATAAGACAAAAAAACATACACGTCTTACCTTGCCAGATGCCAGATCACAGTATAAGCGAATTATAATACGCAGTGGAGACAATGTTAAACTGGTGACCAATTACGGCTACTCTATTTTGAAATGTTTTAATTTGTTTTGAAATAGTTCCGAAGGCTACGAAGGTCATATTTGAAACAAGGGGTGGTTAACCTGTGTTCTATATCCAACAGGGGTCAAAGGTCAAACAAAGGTCATTCTGGGGTTATATGATATTGTTTTATCATACAACCTATAAACAAAGTTAAATGTCAATAAGTTGTATCTAAATAGTAAAGCTCTTTAAATAAGCTTTAATATGAGACCAAATTGAATCATATAGGTTTAAGGGTTTTTGAGTTATGACTTTTAAAAATGTTTAGCCGCCATTTTGACAGGTTACTTGACATCTAACAATTTTGACTCTGTGGCAACTTTTATTCTACTCAACATCAGCTTTTATATGACACATTTTTCAGCTCTGTACGATAAATTAGAAAATTTTGTACATAAGTGTATGGGACACTATGAACTTTATTTTTTCTCCATTTTCTCATGATATTTTCATTTTGGTCCTGTGGAGTGTTTTAGAGGACTTGATTTATACGATTTTTTTGTACAAAAATTTAAGGCTATAGGACAATTTTGAAGTTTAAACCATTTTTTTTGGCAAATTTTGCTAAACTTTAAAAAAAATATATAACGGCTAAAATGTACGCCAAGTGCTTATCGTACACTAGATTTCTATATCCTTTGTATATATTACAGATAACATATTACCAATTATAATGAATGGCGAAACAAAACAATATCTAGTTTCGTCTTCCTAAAATTAGGGGCCAAAGTTCAAGTTTTTTTAAATGAAAAAAAAAATCATGTTTTTTGGCAATTTACGTTACGTTGTACGCTTCAAAATCCCTAGAATTTTAAAGAATATGGAACTCTTTTTTTTATGACACACATCCCTGGAGTATGTAGATTCTTATTCTGAGCAGATATTTTACATAAAAGTACAGAAAAGCAAAAAAGTCTAAACAACTTCAATTTTTCACGGAACTTTCAAGTGTGTACAAAGTTTACCCGCCATTTTGAGAGTGTAGTTAGCGTTTCACAGTTTTGATTCTGTTGACAAGTTTAGTCTACAATGCATAAGCTTTCATATGACCCCATTTCCAGTTCAATACGATAATGTTAAAATTTGTAGGTCTATGTAGGCCTAAACCTATGTCCAAATTTTGAGCCGCCATTTTGACAGTGTATTTGACGGTTTACAATTTTCATCCCGTGGAATCTTTTATCCTACTCAACACAAGCTTTCATATGACACATTTTTCAACTCCGTACGACAATTTTGACAAAAATCAAGTATAGGCCATTTTAATGTGCCATGCATGATCGCTCCGAGCGCGACAGCGTCGCCAAGCTGTGTAAGAGACTGTTTTACAAAATCCAGTGTCACTTTTAATCTACTCAAACAGACCTTCAATATGAGACAAAAAGCAAGTCAATGTGACAATTTTTAAATTTTTCGCTCAACGACAACCTATACAGTAATTAATAAATTGGTAGTCGCTACTTGGCTAATAGCGCGCACTTGAAATTAAATGGAACAGCCAAGGTTTTTGGCCTATATATGGCCTATTTGGGGTGGTTCCCGTCATCCGATTTGGTTAAAAATTGAGATCCAAGTAGATCTTGACGAGCTCTACATGAATCGTCCAATTTATATGTTCGTCAGGCTTACAAAGCGTCCAAAACCTTGGCTGTTACATTTAATTTACATACTCACTCAGGGCTGTAAAAGCCATATCTCCTTAACGGAATGTGCTATTTGCCTGATTTATTTTGCAAAACGCAGATCTTCATTAGCTCTACAAATTACCTCATAGGTAAAAAAATCTAATGGGTCATCTTCACTTTCAAAATGGCGTTTCAATTTTTTTACATAGACTTCTGTACAAACTTTGACCCCTAGGGTTAGACACAGGGAACAACCGTAGAGCTCAAATTTTTTTTTATATGTTCTTTCCAGATATAAGACCTATCACCCACTGAAACAAAAAGTTCCTACCTATACGGGAAAGAGGAGACTGTATCCCTAAACCCTAACCCTAACCCTAACCCTAACCCTAACCCTAACCCTAACCCTAACCCTAACCCTTGAAGTTCATATTTGAGATGAAGGATTGGTATGTGGAACTCTTTTCACAACCGAGGTCAAAGGTCAAT
The DNA here is from genome assembly GCF_039555335.1 of Amphiura filiformis. Taxonomy (NCBI): domain Eukaryota; kingdom Metazoa; phylum Echinodermata; class Ophiuroidea; order Amphilepidida; family Amphiuridae; genus Amphiura; species Amphiura filiformis. The sequence goes on from NW_027305633.1 coordinate 24,542, forward strand.
CCGAGGTCAAATGTGCATTTTTTTCTCATAAAATCATTAAACAAGGTCAGAGGTCAACGAATTTGATACCATAGTAAAGTATGTTTAATAAGCTTTAATATGAGCTATTAACCACTTCTATAATGCTTTCCGTTCTTGAGATATCATTTTTCTTCAATTGCTAAGTTCGTTGATTAATGAAGGCAATACAAAATGTGCACTATATAATTATTATTTTATAGGAATATTACGGTGAGTTTGAAACTTCTATTATAGTGCTCTCCCTTCTGGAGATATTATTTATCTTAAATTGTTATGTTCGTTGATTAATGGAGGCACTAAAAAATTGTACACTAAATTTAAAAATATTACGATGACTTTGAAAGTAACCCTGTCGATATCAAGCAGTATGCTGATGTTAACACCGCTATACGACAAGTTTAAAAAAAAAAAAATCAATATACCTTAGGTTTTGTGAATGAACCACAAGTGCACCATTTTGAAAATTGTTGACCTATAACTACAACAAAAGCTATAAACAAACATTCATAATTAAACAATATATAAGACAAAAAACATACACGTCTTACCTTGCCAGATGCCAGATCACAGTATAAGCGAATTATAATACGCAGTGGAGACAATGTTAAACTGGTGACCAATTACGGCTACTCTATTTTGAAATGTTTTAATTTGTTTTGAAATAGTTCCGAAGGCTACGAAGGTCATATTTGAAACAAGGGGTGGTTAACCTGTGTTCTATATCCAACAGGGTCAAAGGTCAAACAAAGGTCATTCTGGGGTTATATGATATTGTTTTATCATACAACCTATAAACAAAGTTAAATGTCAATAAGTTGTATCTAAATAGTAAAGCTCTTTAAATAAGCTTTAATATGAGACCAAATTGAATCATATAGGTTTAAGGGTTTTTGAGTTATGACTTTTAAAAATGTTTAGCCGCCATTTTGACAGGTTACTTGACATCTAACAATTTTGACTCTGTGGCAACTTTTATTCTACTCAACATCAGCTTTTATATGACACATTTTTCAGCTCTGTACGATAAATTAGAAAATTTTGTACATAAGTGTATGGGACACTATGAACTTTATTTTTTTCTCCATTTTCTCATGATATTTTCATTTTGGTCCTGTGGAGTGTTTTAGAGGACTTGATTTATACGATTTTTGTACAAAAATTTAAGGCTATAGGACAATTTTGAAGTTTAAACCATTTTTTTTGGCAAATTTTGCTAAACTTTAAAAAAAATATATAACGGCTAAAATGTACGCCAAGTGCTTATCGTACACTAGATTTCTATATCCTTTGTATATATTACAGATAACATATTACCAATTATAATGAATGGCGAAACAAAACAATATCTAGTTTCGTCTTCCTAAAATTAGGGGCCAAAGTTCAAGTTTTTTAAATGAAAAAAAAAAAATCATGTTTTTTGGCAATTTACGTTACGTTGTACGCTTCAAAATCCTAGAATTTTAAAGAATATGGAACTCTTTTTTTTATGACACACATCCCTGGAGTATGTAGATTCTTATTCTGAGCAGATATTTTACATAAAAGTACAGAAAAGCAAAAAAGTCTAAACAACTTCAATTTTTCACGGAACTTTCAAGTGTGTACAAAGTTTACCCGCCATTTTGAGAGTGTAGTTAGCGTTTCACAGTTTTGATTCTGTTGACAAGTTTAGTCTACAATGCATAAGCTTTCATATGACCCCATTTCCAGTTCAATACGATAATGTTAAAATTTGTAGGTCTATGTAGGCCTAAACCTATGTCCAAATTTTGAGCCGCCATTTTGACAGTGTATTTGACGGTTTACAATTTTCATCCCGTGGAATCTTTTATCCTACTCAACACAAGCTTTCATATGACACATTTTTCAACTCCGTACGACAATTTTGACAAAAATCAAGTATAGGCCATTTTAATGTGCCATGCATGATCGCTCCGAGCGCGACAGCGTCGCCAAGCTGTGTAAGAGACTGTTTTACAAAATCCAGTGTCACTTTTAATCTACTCAAACAGACCTTCAATATGAGACAAAAAGCAAGTCAATGTGACAATTTTTAAATTTTTCGCTCAACGACAACCTATACAGTAATTAATAAATTGGTAGTCGCTACTTGGCTAATAGCGCGCACTTGAAATTAAATGGAACAGCCAAGGTTTTTGGCCTATATATGGCCTATTTGGGGTGGTTCCCGTCATCCGATTTGGTTAAAATTGAGATCCAAGTAGATCTTGACGAGCTCTACATGAATCGTCCAATTTATATGTTCGTCAGGCTTACAAAGCGTCCAAAAACCTTGGCTGTTACATTTAATTTACATACTCACTCAGGGCTGTAAAAGCCATATCTCCTTAACGGAATGTGCTATTTGCCTGATTTATTTTGCAAAACGCAGATCTTCATTAGCTCTACAAATTACCTCATAGGTAAAGAAATCTAATGGGTCATCTTCACTTTCAAAATGGCGTTTCAATTTTTTTTACATAGACTTCTGTACAAACTTTGACCCCTAGGGTTAGACACAGGGAACAACCGTAGAGCTCCAATTTTTTTATATATGTTCTTTCCAGATATAAGACCTATCACCCACTGAAACAAAAGTTCCTACCTATACGGGAAAGAGGAGACTGTATCCCTAAACTCTAACCCTAACCCTAACCCTAACCCTAACCCTAACCCTAACCCTAACCCTAACCCTAACCCTAACCCTAACCCTAACCCTAACCCTAACCCTAACCCTAACCCTAACCCCTAACCCCTAACCCTAACCCTAACCCTAACCCTAACCCTAACCCTAACCCTTGAAGTTCATATTTGAGATGAAGGATTGGTATGTGGAACTCTTTTCACAACCGAGGTCAAAGGTCAATCCGAGGTCAAATGTGCATTTTTTCTCATAAAATCATTAAACAAGGTCAGAGGTCAACGAATTTGATACCATAGTAAAGTATGTTTAATAAGCTTTAATATGAGCTATTAACCACTTCTATAATGCTTTCCGTTCTTGAGATATCATTTTTTCTTCAATTGCTAAGTTCGTTGATTAATGAAGGCAATACAAAATGTGCACTATATAATTATTATTTTATAGGAATATTACGGTGAGTTTGAAACTTCTATTATAGTGCTCTCCCTTCTGGAGATATTATTTATCTTAAATTGTTATGTTCGTTGATTAATGGAGGCACTAAAAAATTGTACACTAAATTTAAAAATATTACGATGACTTTGAAAGTAACCCTGTCGATATCAAGCAGTATGCTGATGTTAACACCGCTATACGACAAGTTTAAAAAAAAAAATCAATATACCTTAGGTTTTGTGAATGAACCACAAGTGCACCATTTTGAAAATTGTTGACCTATAACTACAACAAAAGCTATAAACAAACATTCATAATTAAACAATATATAAGACAAAAAAACATACACGTCTTACCTTGCCAGATGCCAGATCACAGTATAAGCGAATTATAATACGCAGTGGAGACAATGTTAAACTGGTGACCAATTACGGCTACTCTATTTTGAAATGTTTTAATTTGTTTTGAAATAGTTCCGAAGGCTACGAAGGTCATATTTGAAACAAGGGTGGTTAACCTGTGTTCTATATCCAACAGGGGTCAAAGGTCAAACAAAGGTCATTCTGGGGTTATATGATATTGTTTTATCATACAACCTATAAACAAAGTTAAATGTCAATAAGTTGTATCTAAATAGTAAAGCTCTTTAAATAAGCTTTAATATGAGACCAAATTGAATCATATAGGTTTAAGGGTTTTTGAGTTATGACTTTTAAAAATGTTTAGCCGCCATTTTGACAGGTTACTTGACATCTAACAATTTTGACTCTGTGGCAACTTTTATTCTACTCAACATCAGCTTTTATATGACACATTTTTCAGCTCTGTACGATAAATTAGAAAATTTTGTACATAAGTGTATGGGACACTATGAACTTTATTTTTTTCTCCATTTTCTCATGATATTTTCATTTTGGTCCTGTGGAGTGTTTTAGAGGACTTGATTTATACGATTTTTGTACAAAATTTAAGGCTATAGGACAATTTTGAAGTTTAAACCATTTTTTTTGGCAAATTTTGCTAAACTTTAAAAAAATATATAACGGCTAAAATGTACGCCAAGTGCTTATCGTACACTAGATTTCTATATCCTTTGTATATATTACAGATAACATATTACCAATTATAATGAATGGCGAAACAAAACAATATCTAGTTTCGTCTTCCTAAAATTAGGGGCCAAAGTTCAAGTTTTTTTAAATGAAAAAAAAAATCATGTTTTTTGGCAATTTACGTTACGTTGTACGCTTCAAAATCCCTAGAATTTTAAAGAATATGGAACTCTTTTTTTTTATGACACACATCCCTGGAGTATGTAGATTCTTATTCTGAGCAGATATTTTACATAAAAAAGTACAGAAAAGCAAAAAGTCTAAACAACTTCAATTTTTCACGGAACTTTCAAGTGTGTACAAAGTTTACCCGCCATTTTGAGAGTGTAGTTAGCGTTTCACAGTTTTGATTCTGTTGACAAGTTTAGTCTACAATGCATAAGCTTTCATATGACCCCATTTCCAGTTCAATACGATAATGTTAAAATTTGTAGGTCTATGTAGGCCTAAACCTATGTCCAAATTTTGAGCCGCCATTTTGACAGTGTATTTGACGGTTTACAATTTTCATCCCGTGGAATCTTTTATCCTACTCAACACAAGCTTTCATATGACACATTTTTCAACTCCGTACGACAATTTTGACAAAAAATCAAGTATAGGCCATTTTAATGTGCCATGCATGATCGCTCCGAGCGCGACAGCGTCGCCAAGCTGTGTAAGAGACTGTTTTACAAAATCCAGTGTCACTTTTAATCTACTCAAACAGACCTTCAATATGAGACAAAAAGCAAGTCAATGTGACAATTTTTAAATTTTTCGCTCAACGACAACCTATACAGTAATTAATAAATTGGTAGTCGCTACTTGGCTAATAGCGCGCACTTGAAATTAAATGGAACAGCCAAGGTTTTTGGCCTATATATGGCCTATTTGGGGTGGTTCCCGTCATCCGATTTGGTTAAAATTGAGATCCAAGTAGATCTTGACAAGCTCTACATGAATCGTCCAATTTATATGTTCGTCAGGCTTACAAAGCGTCCAAAAACCTTGGCTGTTACATTTAATTTACATACTCACTCAGGGCTGTAAAAGCCATATCTCCTTAACGGAATGTGCTATTTGCCTGATTTATTTTGCAAAACGCAGATCTTCATTAGCTCTACAAATTAAAAAAAAAAAAAAAAAATCTAATGGGTCATCTTCACTTTCAAAATGGCGTTTCAATTTTTTTACATAGACTTCTGTACAAACTTTGACCCTAGGGTTAGACACAGGAACAACCGTAGAGCTCCAATTTTTTTATGTGTTCTTGCCAGATATAAGACCTATCACCCACTGAAACAAAAAGTTCCTACCTATACGGGAAAGAGGAGACTGTATCCCTAACCCTAACCCTAACCTAACCCTAACCCTAACCCTAACCCTAACCCTAACCCTAACCCTAACCCTTGAAGTTCATATTTGAGATGAAGGATTGGTATGTGGAACTCTTTTTCACAACCGAGGTCAAAGGTCAATCCGAGGTCAAATGTGCATTTTTCTCATAAAATCATTAAACAAGGTCAGAGGTCAACGAATTTGATACCATAGTAAAGTATGTTTAATAAGCTTTAATATGAGCTATTAACCACTTCTATAATGCTTTCCGTTCTTGAGATATCATTTTTCTTCAATTGCTAAGTTCGTTGATTAATGAAGGCAATACAAAATGTGCACTATATAATTATTATTTTATAGGAATATTACGGTGAGTTTGAAACTTCTATTATAGTGCTCTCCCTTCTGGAGATATTATTTATCTTAAATTGTTATGTTCGTTGATTAATGGAGGCACTAAAAAATTGTACACTAAATTTAAAAATATTACGATGACTTTGAAAGTAACCCTGTCGATATCAAGCAGTATGCTGATGTTAACACCGCTATACGACAAGTTTAAAAAAAAAAAATCAATATACCTTAGGTTTTGTGAATGAACAACAAGTGCACCATTTTGAAAATTGTTGACCTATAACTACAACAAAAGCTATAAACAAACATTCATAATTAAACAATATATAAGACAAAAAAACATACACGTCTTACCTTGCCAGATGCCAGATCACAGTATAAGCGAATTATAATACGCAGTGGAGACAATGTTAAACTGGTGACCAATTACGGCTACTCTATTTTGAAATGTTTTAATTTGTTTTGAAATAGTTCCGAAGGCTACGAAGGTCATATTTGAAACAAGGGGTGGTTAACCTGTGTTCTATATCCAACAGGGGTGAAAGGTCAAACAAAGGTCATTCTGGGGTTATATGATATTGTTTTATCATACAACCTATAAACAAAGTTAAATGTCAATAAGTTGTATCTAAATAGTAAAGCTCTTTAAATAAGCTTTAATATGAGACCAAATTGAATCATATAGGTTTAAGGGTTTTTGAGTTATGACTTTTAAAAATGTTTAGCCGCCATTTTGACAGGTTACTTGACATCTAACAATTTTGACTCTGTGGCAACTTTTATTCTACTCAACATCAGCTTTTATATGACACATTTTTCAGCTCTGTACGATAAATTAGAAAATTTTGTACATAAGTGTATGGGACACTATGAACTTTATTTTTTTCTCCATTTTCTCATGATATTTTCATTTTGGTCCTGTGGAGTGTTTTAGAGGACTTGATTTATACGATTTTTGTACAAAAATTTAAGGCTATAGGACAATTTTGAAGTTTAAACCATTTTTTTGGCAAATTTTGCTAAACTTTAAAAAAATATATAACGGCTAAAATGTACGCCAAGTGCTTATCGTACACTAGATTTCTATATCCTTTGTATATATTACAGATAACATATTACCAATTATAATGAATGGCGAAACAAAACAATATCTAGTTTCGTCTTCCTAAAATTAGGGGCCAAAGTTCAAGTTTTTTAAATGAAAAAAAAAATCATGTTTTTTGGCAATTTACGTTACGTTGTTGTACCTTCAAAATCCCTAAATTTTAAAGAATATGGAACTCTTTTTTTATGACACACATCCCTGGAGTATGTAGATTCTTATTCTGAGCAGATATTTTACATAAAAGTACAGAAAAGCAAAAAAGTCTAAACAACTTCAATTTTTCACGGAACTTTCAAGTGTGTACAAAGTTTACCCGCCATTTTGAGAGTGTAGTTAGCGTTTCACAGTTTTGATTCTGTTGACAAGTTTAGTCTACAATGCATAAGCTTTCATATGACCCCATTTCCAGTTCAATACGATAATGTTAAAATTTGTAGGTCTATGTAGGCCTAAACCTATGTCCAAATTTTGAGCCGCCATTTTGACAGTGTATTTGACGGTTTACAATTTTCATCCCGTGGAATCTTTTATCCTACTCAACACAAGCTTTCATATGACACATTTTTCAACTCCGTACGACAATTTTGACAAAAATCAAGTATAGGCCATTTTAATGTGCCATGCATGATCGCTCCGAGCGCGACAGCGTCGCCAAGCTGTGTAAGAGACTGTTTTACAAAATCCAGTGTCACTTTTAATCTACTCAAACAGACCTTCAATATGAGACAAAAAGCAAGTCAATGTGACAATTTTTAAATTTTTCGCTCAACGACAACCTATACAGTAATTAATAAATTGGTAGTCGCTACTTGGCTAATAGCGCGCACTTGAAATTAAATGGAACAGCCAAGGTTTTTGGCCTATATATGGCCTATTTGGGGTGGTTCCCGTCATCCGATTTGGTTAAAAATTGAGATCCAAGTAGATCTTGACGAGCTCTACATGAATCGTCCAATTTATATGTTCGTCAGGCTTACAAAGCGTCCAAAAACCTTGGCTGTTACATTTAATTTACATACTCACTCAGGGCTGTAAAAGCCATATCTCCTTAACGGAATGTGCTATTTGCCTGATTTATTTTGCAAAACGCAGATCTTCATTAGCTCTACAAATTACCTCATAGGTAAAGAAATCTAATGGGTCATCTTCACTTTCAAAATGGCGTTTCAATTTTTTTTACATAGACTTCTGTACAAACTTTGACCCCTAGGGTTAGACACAGGGAACAACCGTAGAGCTCCAATTTTTTTATATGTTCTTTCCAGATATAAGACCTATCACCCACTGAAACAAAAAGTTCCTACCTATACGGGAAAGAGGAGACTGTATCCCTAAACTCTAACCCTAACCCTAACCCTAACCCACTAACCCTAACCCTAACCCTAACCCACTAACCCCTAACCCTAACCCTAACCCTAACCCTAACCCTAACCCTAACCCTAACCCTAACCCACTAACCCACTAACCCTAACCCTAACCCTAACCCTAACCCTAACCCTAACCCTAACCCTAACCCTTGAAGTTCATATTTGAGATGAAGGATTGGTATGTGGAACTCTTTTCACAACCGAGGTCAAAGGTCAATCCGAGGTCAAATGTGCATTTTTCTCATAAAATCATTAAACAAGGTCAGAGGTCAACGAATTTGATACCATAGTAAAGTATGTTTAATAAGCTTTAATATGAGCTATTAACCACTTCTATAATGCTTTCCGTTCTTGAGATATCATTTTTTCTTCAATTGCTAAGTTCGTTGATTAATGAAGGCAATACAAAATGTGCACTATATAATTATTATTTTATAGGAATATTACGGTGAGTTTGAAACTTCTATTATAGTGCTCTCCTTCTGGAGATATTATTTATCTTAAATTGTTATGTTCGTTGATTAATGGAGGCACTAAAAATTGTACACTAAATTTAAAAATATTACGATGACTTTGAAAGTAACCCTGTCGATATCAAGCAGTATGCTGATGTTAACACCGCTATACGACAAGTTTAAAAAAAAAAAATCAATATACCTTAGGTTTTGTGAATGAACCACAAGTGCACCATTTTGAAAATTGTTGACCTATAACTACAACAAAAGCTATAAACAAACATTCATAATTAAACAATATATAAGACAAAAAACATACACGTCTTACCTTGCCAGATGCCAGATCACAGTATAAGCGAATTATAATACGCAGTGGAGACAATGTTAAACTGGTGACCAATTACGGCTACTCTATTTTGAAATGTTTTAATTTGTTTTGAAATAGTTCCGAAGGCTACGAAGGTCATATTTGAAACAAGGGGTGGTTAACCTGTGTTCTATATCCAACAGGGGTCAAAGGTCAAACAAAGGTCATTCTGGGGTTATATGATATTGTTTTATCATACAACCTATAAACAAAGTTAAATGTCAATAAGTTGTATCTAAATAGTAAAGCTCTTTAAATAAGCTTTAATATGAGACCAAATTGAATCATATAGGTTTAAGGGTTTTTGAGTTATGACTTTTAAAATGTTTAGCCGCCATTTTGACAGGTTACTTGACATCTAACAATTTTGACTCTGTGGCAACTTTTATTCTACTCAACATCAGCTTTTATATGACACATTTTTCAGCTCTGTACGATAAATTAGAAAATTTTGTACATAAGTGTATGGGACACTATGAACTTTATTTTTTTCTCCATTTTCTCATGATATTTTCATTTTGGTCCTGTGGAGTGTTTTAGAGGACTTGATTTATACGATTTTTGTACAAAAATTTAAGGCTATAGGACAATTTTGAAGTTTAAACCATTTTTTTTGGCAAATTTTGCTAAACTTTAAAAAAATATATAACGGCTAAAATGTACGCCAAGTGCTTATCGTACACTAGATTTCTATATCCTTTGTATATATTACAGATAACATATTACCAATTATAATGAATGGCGAAACAAAACAATATCTAGTTTCGTCTTCCTAAAATTAGGGGCCAAAGTTCAAGTTTTTTAAAATAAAAAAAAAAATCATGTTTTTTGGCAATTTACGTTACGTTGTACGCTTCAAAATCCTAAATTTTAAAGAATATGGAACTCTTTTTTTATGACACACATCCCTGGAGTATGTAGATTCTTATTCTGAGCAGCTATTTTACATAAAAGTACAGAAAAGCAAAAAAGTCTAAACAACTTCAATTTTTCACGGAACTTTCAAGTGTGTACAAAGTTTACCCGCCATTTTGAGAGTGTAGTTAGCGTTTCACAGTTTTGATTCTGTTGACAAGTTTAGTCTACAATGCATAAGCTTTCATATGACCCCATTTCCAGTTCAATACGATAATGTTAAAATTTGTAGGTCTATGTAGGCCTAAACCTATGTCCAAATTTTGAGCCGCCATTTTGACAGTGTATTTGACGGTTTACAATTTTCATCCCGTGGAATCTTTTATCCTACTCAACACAAGCTTTCATATGACACATTTTTCAACTCCGTACGACAATTTTGACAAAAATCAAGTATAGGCCATTTTAATGTGCCATGCATGATCGCTCCGAGCGCGACAGCGTCGCCAAGCTGTGTAAGAGACTGTTTTACAAAATCCAGTGTCACTTTTAATCTACTCAAACAGACCTTCAATATGAGACAAAAAGCAAGTCAATGTGACAATTTTTAAATTTTTCGCTCAACGACAACCTATACAGTAATTAATAAATTGGTAGTCGCTACTTGGCTAATAGCGCGCACTTGAAATTAAATGGAACAGCCAAGGTTTTTGGCCTATATATGGCCTATTTGGGGTGGTTCCGTCATCCGATTTGGTTAAAATTGAGATCCAAGTAGATCTTGACGAGCTCTACATGAATCGTCCAATTTATATGTTCGTCAGGCTTACAAAGCGTCCAAAAACCTTGGCTGTTACATTTAATTTACATACTCACTCAGGGCTGTAAAAGCCATATCTCCTTAACGGAATGTGCTATTTGCCTGATTTATTTTGCAAAACGCAGATCTTCATTAGCTCTACAAATTACCTCATAAATAAAAAAATCTAATGGGTCATCTTCACTTTCAAAATGGCGTTTCAATTTTTTTTACATAGACTTCTGTACAAACTTTGACCCCGAGGGTTAGACACAGGTAACAACCGTAGAGCTCCAATTTTTTTATATGTTCTTTCCAGATATAAGACCTATCACCCACTGAAACAAAAAGTTCCTACCTATACGGGAAAGAGGAGACTGTATCCCCTAAACCCTAACCCTAACCCTAACCCTAACCCTAACCCTAACCCTAACCCTAACCCTAACCCCCCCTTGAAGTTCATATTTGAGATGAAGGATTGGTATGTGGAACTCTTTTCACAACCGAGGTCAAAGGTCAATCCGAGGTCAAATGTGCATTTTTTCTCATAAAATCATTAAACAAGGTCAGAGGTCAACGAATTTGATACCATAGTAAAGTATGTTTAATAAGCTTTAATATGAGCTATTAACCACTTCTATAATGCTTTCCGTTCTTGAGATATCATTTTTTCTTCAATTGCTAAGTTCGTTGATTAATGAAGGCAATACAAAATGTGCACTATATAATTATTATTTTATAGGAATATTACGGTGAGTTTGAAACTTCTATTATAGTGCTCTCCTTCTGGAGATATTATTTATCTTAAATTGTTATGTTCGTTGATTAATGGAGGCACTAAAAATTGTACACTAAATTTAAAAATATTACGATGACTTTGAAAGTAACCCTGTCGATATCAAGCAGTATGCTGATGTTAACACCGCTATACGACAAGTTTAAAAAAAAAAATCAATATACCTTAGGTTTTGTGAATGAACCACAAGTGCACCATTTTGAAAATTGTTGACCTATAACTACAACAAAAGCTATAAACAAACATTCATAATTAAACAATATATAAGACAAAAAAACATACACGTCTTACCTTGCCAGATGCCAGATCACAGTATAAGCGAATTATAATACGCAGTGGAGACAATGTTAAACTGGTGACCAATTACGGCTACTCTATTTTGAAATGTTTTAATTTGTTTTGAAATAGTTCCGAAGGCTACGAAGGTCATATTTGAAACAAGGGGTGGTTAACCTGTGTTCTATATCCAACAGGGGTCAAAGGTCAAACAAAGGTCATTCTGGGGTTATATGATATTGTTTTATCATACAACCTATAAACAAAGTTAAATGTCAATAAGTTGTATCTAAATAGTAAAGCTCTTTAAATAAGCTTTAATATGAGACCAAATTGAATCATATAGGTTTAAGGGTTTTTGAGTTATGACTTTTAAAAATGTTTAGCCGCCATTTTGACAGGTTACTTGACATCTAACAATTTTGACTCTGTGGCAACTTTTATTCTACTCAACATCAGCTTTTATATGACACATTTTTCAGCTCTGTACGATAAATTAGAAAATTTTGTACATAAGTGTATGGGACACTATGAACTTTATTTTTTTCTCCATTTTCTCATGATATTTTCATTTTGGTCCTGTGGAGTGTTTTAGAGGACTTGATTTATACGATTTTTGTACAAAAATTTAAGGCTATAGGACAATTTTGAAGTTTAAACCATTTTTTTGGCAAATTTTGCTAAACTTTAAAAAAATATATAACGGCTAAAATGTACGCCAAGTGCTTATCGTACACTAGATTTCTATATCCTTTGTATATATTACAGATAACATATTACCAATTATAATGAATGGCGAAACAAAACAATATCTAGTTTCGTCTTCCTAAAATTAGGGGCCAAAGTTCAAGTTTTTTAAATGAAAAAAAAAAAAAAAAATCATGTTTTTTGGCAATTTACGTTACGTTGTACGCTTCAAAATCCTAGAATTTTAAAGAATATGGAACTCTTTTTTTTTATGACACACATCCCTGGAGTATGTAGATTCTTATTCTGAGCAGATATTTTACATAAAAGTACAGAAAAGCAAAAAGTCTAAACAACTTCAATTTTTCACGGAACTTTCAAGTGTGTACAAAGTTTACCCGCCATTTTGAGAGTGTAGTTAGCGTTTCACAGTTTTGATTCTGTTGACAAGTTTAGTCTACAATGCATAAGCTTTCATATGACCCCATTTCCAGTTCAATACGATAATGTTAAAATTTGTAGGTCTATGTAGGCCTAAACCTATGTCCAAATTTTGAGCCGCCATTTTGACAGTGTATTTGACGGTTTACAATTTTCATCCCGTGGAATCTTTTATCCTACTCAACACAAGCTTTCATATGACACATTTTTCAACTCCGTACGACAATTTTGACAAAAATCAAGTATAGGCCATTTTAATGTGCCATGCATGATCGCTCCGAGCGCGACAGCGTCGCCAAGCTGTGTAAGAGACTGTTTTACAAAATCCAGTGTCACTTTTAATCTACTCAAACAGACCTTCAATATGAGACAAAAAGCAAGTCAATGTGACAATTTTTAAATTTTTCGCTCAACGACAACCTATACAGTAATTAATAAATTGGTAGTCGCTACTTGGCTAATAGCGCGCACTTGAAATTAAATGGAACAGCCAAGGTTTTTGGCCTATATATGGCCTATTTGGGGTGGTTCCCGTCATCCGATTTGGTTAAAATTTGAGATCCAAGTAGATCTTGACGAGCTCTACATGAATCGTCCAATTTATATGTTCGTCAGGCTTACAAAGCGTCCAAAAACCTTGGCTGTTACATTTAATTTACATACTCACTCAGGGCTGTAAAAGCCATATCTCCTTAACGGAATGTGCTATTTGCCTGATTTATTTTGCAAAACGCAGATCTTCATTAGCTCTACAAATTACCTCATAGGTAAAGAAATCTAATGGGTCATCTTCACTTTCAAAATGGCGTTTCAATTTTTTTTTACATAGACTTCTGTACAAACTTTGACCCCTATGGTTAGACACAGGGAACAACCGTAGAGCTCCAATTTTTTTATATGTTCTTTCCAGATATAAGACCTATCACCCACTGAAACAAAAAGTTCCTACCTATACGGGAAAGAGGAGACTGTATCCTAAACTCTAACCTAACCTAACCCTAACCCTAACCCTAACCCTAACCCTAACCCTAACCCTAACCCTAACCCTAACCCTAACCCTAACCCTAACCCTAACCCTAACCCTAACCCTAACCCCTAACCCTAACCCTAACCCTAACCCTAACCCTAACCCTAACCCTAACCCTTGAAGTTCATATTTGAGATGAAGGATTGGTATGTGGAACTCTTTTCACAACCGAGGTCAAAGGTCAATCCGAGGTCAAATGTGCATTTTTTCTCATAAAATCATTAAACAAGGTCAGAGGTCAACGAATTTGATACCATAGTAAAGTATGTTTAATAAGCTTTAATATGAGCTATTAACCACTTCTATAATGCTTTCCGTTCTTGAGATATCATTTTTCTTCAATTGCTAAGTTCGTTGATTAATGAAGGCAATACAAAATGTGCACTATATAATTATTATTTTATAGGAATATTACGGTGAGTTTGAAACTTCTATTATAGTGCTCTCCCTTCTGGAGATATTATTTATCTTAAATTGTTATGTTCGTTGATTAATGGAGGCACTAAAAAATTGTACACTAAATTTAAAAATATTACGATGACTTTGAAAGTAACCCTGTCGATATCAAGCAGTATGCTGATGTTAACACCGCTATACGACAAGTTTAAAAAAAAAATCAATATACCTTAGGTTTTGTGAATGAACCACAAGTGCACCATTTTGAAAATTGTTGACCTATAACTACAACAAAAGCTATAAACAAACATTCATAATTAAACAATATATAATACAAAAAAACATACACGTCTTACCTTGCCAGATGCCAGATCACAGTATAAGCGAATTATAATACGCAGTGGAGACAATGTTAAACTGGTGACCAATTACGGCTACTCTATTTTGAAATGTTTTAATTTGTTTTGAAATAGTTCCGAAGGCTACGAAGGTCATATTTGAAACAAGGGGTGGTTAACCTGTGTTCTATATCCAACAGGGGTCAAAGGTCAAACAAAGGTCATTCTGGGGTTATATGATATTGTTTTATCATACAACCTATAAACAAAGTTAAATGTCAATAAGTTGTATCTAAATAGTAAAGCTCTTTAAATAAGCTTTAATATGAGACCAAATTGAATCATATAGGTTTAAGGGTTTTTGAGTTATGACTTTTAAAAAATGTTTAGCCGCCATTTTGACAGGTTACTTGACATCTAACAATTTTGACTCTGTGGCAACTTTTATTCTACTCAACATCAGCTTTTATATGACACATTTTTCAGCTCTGTACGATAAATTAGAAAATTTTGTACATAAGTGTATGGGACACTATGAACTTTATTTTTTCTCCATTTTCTCATGATATTTTCATTTTGGTCCTGTGGAGTGTTTTAGAGGACTTGATTTATACGATTTTTGTACAAAAATTTAAGGCTATAGGACAATTTTGAAGTTTAAACCATTTTTTTTTGCAAATTTTGCTAAACTTTAAAAAAAATATATAACGGCTAAAATGTACGCCAAGTGCTTATCGTACACTAGATTTCTATATCCTTTGTATATATTACAGATAACATATTACCAATTATAATGAATGGCGAAACAAAACAATATCTAGTTTCGTCTTCCTAAAATTAGGGGCCAAAGTTCAAGTTTTTTTAAATGAAAAAAAAATCATGTTTTTTGGCAATTTACGTTACGTTGTACGCTTCAAAATCCCTAGAATTTTAAAGAATATGGAACTCTTTTTTTTATGACACACATCCCTGGAGTATGTAGATTCTTATTCTGAGCAGATATTTTACATAAAAGTACAGAAAAGCAAAAAAGTCTAAACAACTTCAATTTTTCACGGAACTTTCAAGTGTGTACAAAGTTTACCCGCCATTTTGAGAGTGTAGTTAGCGTTTCACAGTTTTGATTCTGTTGACAAGTTTAGTCTACAATGCATAAGCTTTCATATGACCCCATTTCCAGTTCAATACGATAATGTTAAAATTTGTAGGTCTATGTAGGCCTAAACCTATGTCCAAATTTTGAGCCGCCATTTTGACAGTGTATTTGACGGTTTACAATTTTCATCCCGTGGAATCTTTTATCCTACTCAACACAAGCTTTCATATGACACATTTTTCAACTCCGTACGACAATTTTGACAAAAATCAAGTATAGGCCATTTTAATGTGCCATGCATGATCGCTCCGAGCGCGACAGCGTCGCCAAGCTGTGTAAGAGACTGTTTTACAAAATCCAGTGTCACTTTTAATCTACTCAAACAGACCTTCAATATGAGACAAAAAGCAAGTCAATGTGACAATTTTAAATTTTTCGCTCAACGACAACCTATACAGTAATTAATAAATTGGTAGTCGCTACTTGGCTAATAGCGCGCACTTGAAATTAAATGGAACAGCCAAGGTTTTTGGCCTATATATGGCCTATTTGGGGTGGTTCCCGTCATCCGATTTGGTTAAAATTGAGATCCAAGTAGATCTTGACGAGCTCTACATGAATCGTCCAATTTATATGTTCGTCAGGCTTACAAAGCGTCCAAAAACCTTGGCTGTTACATTTAATTTACATACTCACTCAGGGCTGTAAAAGCCATATCTCCTTAACGGAATGTGCTATTTGCCTGATTTATTTTGCAAAACGCAGATCTTCATTAGCTCTACAAATTACCTCATAGGTAAAAAAATCTAATGGGTCATCTTCACTTTCAAAATGGCGTTTCAATTTTTTTTACATAGACTTCTGTACAAACTTTGACCCCTAGGGTTAGACACAGGGAACAACCGTAGAGCTCCAATTTTTTTATATGTTCTTTCCAGATATAAGACCTATCACCCACTGAAACAAAAAGTTCCTACCTATACGGGAAAGAGGAGACTGTATCCTAAACCCTAACCCTAACCCTAACCCTAACCCTAACCCTAACCCTAACCCTAACCCTAACCCTAACCCTAACCCTAACCCTTGAAGTTCATATTTGAGATGAAGGATTGGTATGTGGAACTCTTTTCACAACCGAGGTCAAAGGTCAATCCGAGGTCAAATGTGCATTTTTTCTCATAAAATCATTAAACAAGGTCAGAGGTCAACGAATTTGATACCATAGTAAAGTATGTTTAATAAGCTTTAATATGAGCTATTAACCACTTCTATAATGCTTTCCGTTCTTGAGATATCATTTTTTCTTCAATTGCTAAGTTCGTTGATTAATGAAGGCAATACAAAATGTGCACTATATAATTATTATTTTATAGGAATATTACGGTGAGTTTGAAACTTCTATTATAGTGCTCTCCCTTCTGGAGATATTATTTATCTTAAATTGTTATGTTCGTTGATTAATGGAGGCACTAAAAAATTGTACACTAAATTTAAAAATATTACGATGACTTTGAAAGTAACCCTGTCGATATCAAGCAGTATGCTGATGTTAACACCGCTATACGACAAGTTTAAAAAAAAAAATCAATATACCTTAGGTTTTGTGAATGAACCACAAGTGCACCATTTTGAAAATTGTTGACCTATAACTACAACAAAAGCTATAAACAAACATTCATAATTAAACAATATATAAGACAAAAAAACATACACGTCTTACCTTGCCAGATGCCAGATCACAGTATAAGCGAATTATAATACGCAGTGGAGACAATGTTAAACTGGTGACCAATTACGGCTACTCTATTTTGAAATGTTTTAATTTGTTTTGAAATAGTTCCGAAGGCTACGAAGGTCATATTTGAAACAAGGGGTGGTTAACCTGTGTTCTATATCCAACAGGGGTCAAAGGTCAAACAAAGGTCATTCTGGGGTTATATGATATTGTTTTATCATACAACCTATAAACAAAGTTAAATGTCAATAAGTTGTATCTAAATAGTAAAGCTCTTTAAATAAGCTTTAATATGAGACCAAATTGAATCATATAGGTTTAAGGGTTTTTGAGTTATGACTTTTAAAAATGTTTAGCCGCCATTTTGACAGGTTACTTGACATCTAACAATTTTGACTCTGTGGCAACTTTTATTCTACTCAACATCAGCTTTTATATGACACATTTTTCAGCTCTGTACGATAAATTAGAAAATTTTGTACATAAGTGTATGGGACACTATGAACTTTATTTTTTTCTCCATTTTCTCATGATATTTTCATTTTGGTCCTGTGGAGTGTTTTAGAGGACTTGATTTATACGATTTTTGTACAAAAATTTAAGGCTATAGGACAATTTTGAAGTTTAAACCATTTTTTTTGGCAAATTTTGCTAAACTTTAAAAAAATATATAACGGCTAAAATGTACGCCAAGTGCTTATCGTACACTAGATTTCTATATCCTTTGTATATATTACAGATAACATATTACCAATTATAATGAATGGCGAAACAAAACAATATCTAGTTTCGTCTTCCTAAAATTAGGGGCCAAAGTTCAAGTTTTTTTTAAATGAAAAAAAAAAAAAAATCATGTTTTTTGGCAATTTACGTTACGTTGTACGCTTCAAAATCCCTAGAATTTTAAAGAATATGGAACTCTTTTTTTTATGACACACATCCCTGGAGTATGTAGATTCTTATTCTGAGCAGATATTTTACATAAAAGTACAGAAAAGCAAAAAATTCTAAACAACTTCAATTTTTCACGGAACTTTCATGTGTGTACAAAGTTTACCCGCCATTTTGAGAGTGTAGTTAGCGTTTCACAGTTTTGATTCTGTTGACAAGTTTAGTCTACAATGCATAAGCTTTCATATGACCCCATTTCCAGTTCAATACGATAATGTTAAAATTTGTAGGTCTATGTAGGCCTAAACCTATGTCCAAATTTTGAGCCGCCATTTTGACAGTGTATTTGACGGTTTACAATTTTCATCCCGTGGAATCTTTTATCCTACTCAACACAAGCTTTCATATGACACATTTTTCAACTCCGTACGACAATTTTGACAAAAATCAAGTATAGGCCATTTTAATGTGCCATGCATGATCGCTCCGAGCGCGACAGCGTCGCCAAGCTGTGTAAGAGACTGTTTTACAAAATCCAGTGTCACTTTTAATCTACTCAAACAGACCTTCAATATGAGACAAAAAGCAAGTCAATGTGACAATTTTTAAATTTTCGCTCAACGACAACCTATACAGTAATTAATAAATTGGTAGTCGCTACTTGGCTAATAGCGCGCACTTGAAATTAAATGGAACAGCCAAGGTTTTTGGCCTATATATGGCCTATTTGGGGTGGTTCCCGTCATCCGATTTGGTTAAAAATTGAGATCCAAGTAGATCTTGACGAGCTCTACATGAATCGTCCAATTTATATGTTCGTCAGGCTTACAAAGCGTCCAAAAACCTTGGCTGTTACATTTAATTTACATACTCACTCAGGGCTGTAAAAGCCATATCTCCTTAACGGAATGTGCTATTTGCCTGATTTATTTTGCAAAACGCAGATCTTCATTAGCTCTACAAATTACCTCATAGGTAAAGAAATCTAATGGGTCATCTTCACTTTCAAAATGGCGTTTCAATTTTTTTTACATAGACTTCTGTACAAACTTTGACCCCTAGGGTTAGACACAGGAACAACCGTAGAGCTCCAATTTTTTTTATATGTTCTTTCCAGATATAAGACCTATCACCCAAAAAAAAAAAAAGTTCCTACCTATACGGGAAAGAGGAGACTGTATCCCTAAACTCTAACCCTAACCCTAACCCTAACCCTAACCCTAACCCTAACCCTAACCCTAACCCTAACCCTAACCCTAACCCTAACCCTTGAAGTTCATATTTGAGATGAAGGATTGGTATGTGGAACTCTTTTCACAACCGAGGTCAAAGGTCAATCCGAGGTCAAATGTGCATTTTTTCTCATAAAATCATTAAACAAGGTCAGAGGTCAACGAATTTGATACCATAGTAAAGTATGTTTAATAAGCTTTAATATGAGCTATTAACCACTTCTATAATGCTTTCCGTTCTTGAGATATCATTTTTTCTTCAATTGCTAAGTTCGTTGATTAATGAAGGCAATACAAAATGTGCACTATATAATTATTATTTTATAGGAATATTACGGTGAGTTTGAAACTTCTATTATAGTGCTCTCTCTTCTGGAGATATTATTTATCTTAAATTGTTATGTTCGTTGATTAATGGAGGCACTAAAAATTGTACACTAAATTTAAAAATATTACGATGACTTTGAAAGTAACCCTGTCGATATCAAGCAGTATGCTGATGTTAACACCGCTATACGACAAGTTTAAAAAAAAAAATCAATATACCTTAGGTTTTGTGAATGAACCACAAGTGCACCATTTTGAAAATTGTTTACCTATAACTACAACAAAAGCTATAAAAAAACATTCATAATTAAACAATATATAAGACAAAAAAACATACACGTCTTACCTTGCCAGATGCCAGATCACAGTATAAGCGAATTATAATACGCAGTGGAGACAATGTTAAACTGGTGACCAATTACGGCTACTCTATTTTGAAATGTTTTAATTTGTTTTGAAATAGTTCCGAAGGCTACGAAGGTCATATTTGAAACAAGGGGCGGTTAACCTGTGTTCTATATCCAACAGGGGCCAAAGGTCAAACAAAGGTCATTCTGGGGTTATATGATATTGTTTTATCATACAACCTATATAACAAAGTTAAATGTCAATAAGTTGTATCTAAATAGTAAAGCTCTTTAAATAAGCTTTAATATGAGACCAAATTGAATCATATAGGTTTAAGGGTTTTTGAGTTATGACTTTTAAAAATGTTTAGCCGCCATTTTGACAGGTTACTTGACATCTAACAATTTTGACTCTGTGGCAACTTTTATTCTACTCAACATCAGCTTTTATATGACACATTTTTCAGCTCTGTACGATAAATTAGAAAATTTTGTACATAAGTGTATGGGACACTATGAACTTTATTTTTTTCTCCATTTTCTCATGATATTTTCATTTTGGTCCTGTGGAGTGTTTTAGAGGACTTGATTTATACGATTTTTGTACAAAAATTTAAGGCTATAGGACAATTTTGAAGTTTAAACCATTTTTTTTGGCAAATTTTGCTAAACTTTAAAAAAATATATAACGGCTAAAATGTACGCCAAGTGCTTATCGTACACTAGATTTCTATATCCTTTGTATATATTACAGATAACATATTACCAATTATAATGAATGGCGAAACAAAACAATATCTAGTTTCGTCTTCCTAAAATTAGGGCCAAAGTTCAAGTTTTTTAAATGAAAAAAAAAAAAAAAATCATGTTTTTTGGCAATTTACGTTACGTTGTACGCTTCAAAATCCCTAGAATTTTAAAGAATATGGAACTCTTTTTTTTGACACACATCCCTGAGTATGTAGATTCTTATTCTGAGCAGATATTTTACATAAAAGTACAGAAAAGCAAAAAAGTCTAAACAACTTCAATTTTTCACGGAACTTTCAAGTGTGTACAAAGTTTACCCGCCATTTTGAGAGTGTAGTTAGCGTTTCACAGTTTTGATTCTGTTGACAAGTTTAGTCTACAATGCATAAGCTTTCATATGACCCCATTTCCAGTTCAATACGATAATGTTAAAATTTGTAGGTCTATGTAGGCCTAAACCTATGTCCAAATTTTGAGCCGCCATTTTGACAGTGTATTTGACGGTTTACAATTTTCATCCCGTGGAATCTTTTATCCTACTCAACACAAGCTTTCATATGACACATTTTTTTTTCCGTACGACAATTTTGACAAAAATCAAGTATAGGCCATTTTAATGTGCCATGCATGATCGCTCCGAGCGCGACAGCGTCGCCAAGCTGTGTAAGAGACTGTTTTACAAAATCCAGTGTCACTTTTAATCTACTCAAACAGACCTTCAATATGAGACAAAAAGCAAGTCAATGTGACAATTTTTAATTTTTTCTCTCAACGACAACCTATACAGTAATTAATAAATTGGTAGTCGCTACTTGGCTAATAGCGCGCACTTGCAATTAAATGGAACAGCCAAGGTTTTTGGCCTATATATGGCCTATTTGGGGTGGTTCCCGTCATACGATTTGGTGAAAATTGAGATCCAAGTAGATCTTGACGAGCTCTACATGAATCGTCCAATTTATATGTTCGTCAGGCTTACAAAGCGTCCAAAAACCTTGGCTGTTACATTTAATTTACATACTCACTCAGGGCTGTAAAAGCCATATCTCCTTAACGGAATGTGCTATTTGCCTGATTTATTTTGCAAAACGCAGATCTTCATTAGCTCTACAAATTACCTCAAAAAAAAAAAAATCTAATGGGTCATCTTCACTTTCAAAATGGCGTTTCAATTTTTTTTTTTACATAGACTTCTGTACAAACTTTGACCCTAGGGTTAGACACAGGAACAACCGTAGAGCTCCAATTTTTTATATTTCTTTCCAGATATAAGACCTATCACCCACTGAAACAAAAAGTTCCTACCTATACGGGAAAGAGGAGACTGTATCCCTAAACTCTAACCCTAACCCTAACCCTAACCCACTAACCCTAACCCTAACCCTAACCCTAACCCTAACCTAACCCTAACCCTACCCCATCCCCCTAAGCCTACCCCTCACCCTAACCCTTACCCTTAACCCTAACCCTAACCCCAAACCCAACCCCTAACCCTAACCCTAACCCTAACCTAACCTAACCCTAACCCTAAGCCTAACCCTAGCTAACCCTAACCCTAACCCCACTAACCCTAACCCTAACCCTAACCCTAACCCTAACCCTAACCCTAACCCTAACCCTAACCCTAACCCTAACCCTAACCCTGACCCTGACCCTAACCCTAACCCTGACCCTGACCCTGACCCTGACCCTGACCCTGACCCTGACCCTGACCCTGACCCTAACCCTAACCCTAACCCTAACCCTAACCCTAACCCAAGTGAAAAACGCCCTCTGTGACAATTAGAAAATACCGTTGTGACATAATGCTTACATCAACGTCAAGGGCATAGTCTTAGCTCTCAAATGCCGTTTAGTCTGTTCAATTTGCTTGTTTTAATCTTGAGATATGCTTACTTAACAACGAAAGGGTAAAATCACAATTGTGCCACTTTTACTAGGGAAGAGGGCTATACATGTAAATCAATGATAGCATCAAGTTTATCAAGAGTTCCTTCGTGAAATCAAAAGAATGCATCAATTACACAACAATAAATAATTGTTTTTAATGTTTTATCATGATAAAGGTATAATGGTTTTCTTTTTCCACTTACGAGAAATTAAACAATAAATAAATATTTCACATTCTGCTGTAAAATTAAATACATCTGCATGTCAATGATTTTACCATGGTATACTGTTCTCATTTGTCATTCAAGACATGTTAAAAGACAAACAAATATTGCACACTTATAGGTTAATGAACTTTGACAAGTTCATGAAATTAGACAAATTAATGAAATTAGACAAAATAATGCACGCGCGCTGGTGTTGATGCGTCTAATCCCGAAGGGGAGTGCATTAGACGCATCAACATCAGCTATCATTGATTTACATGTACCAGCCCTATTCCCTAGTAAAAGTGGCACAATTGTAATTTTACCCTTTCGTTGTTAACTAAACATATCTCGAGATTTGAAAGAGCAAATTGAACAGAACAAACGGTATTTGAGAGCTAAGACTGTGCCCTTGACGTTGATGTAAGCATTATGTCACAACGGTATTTTCTAATTGCCAAAGAGGGCGCTTTTCACTTGCACAATTTTTTTTTGAGACAGGCTGTATGTGTATATATATAATATGTTTTTGTGCTGTGACAGTGTGTCAGCTGTGACAGCTCGTTTGATGCATTCCTTATATACTATGTCTATGTATGTGTTATGTTATATATGTATATATGTGTATAGTATGTTTTTGTGCTGTGACAGTGTGTCAGCTGTGACAGCTAGTTTGATGCATTCCGACATTAATGCATTCCGACAGCTAGTTTGATGCATCAGACATTGGCATCATAAGCAAACAGATACTGGAAAGAATAAATCGCAAAGTTATAGCGGCCACCAATGTCAACCAATGGAAGAGCACGCAATCTGTTATAGAATGGTACAAGGGCATACCAAACAAGGCAAACCACTCGTTCATATGTTTCGATATAGTTGACTATTATCCGTCTATCTCAGAAGACTTATTAAGGCAAGCCCTTAAATTTGCTTCAAAGTACGACACAGTCACTGACGAGGAACAGGACATCATCATCCAAGCCAAACAAACCCTAGTCTTCCACAAAAATTCCCCATGGCGCAAAAGAAACTCTGACTCCTCTTTGATGTAACAATGGGGAGTCATGATGGTGCCGAAACGTGTGAGTTGGTGGGCTCCTATCTTCTATCCAAGCTTGCGCAGAAGTACGGTAACCAAATAGGCCTTTACCGAGATGACGGCCTGGCAGTGTTTAATGAGTCACCCAGAAAGATAGATATAATCAAGAAGGAAATCTGCAAGGTTTTTCATGATCACAACTTAATCCTGACTATAGAAGCAAATAAGAAAACAGTCGACTACCTAGATATAACGCTGGACTTAAGCACAGGAGTCTTCAAACCATTCAACAAACCAAACAATGTACCCCTGTACGTTCATCACCAAAGTAATCACCCGCCATCTATATTGCGCAACATTCCAGCATCCATCAACAGAAGACTCTCTTCCATCTCATCTGATAAGGAATCGTTCGATGCTGCCACGCCACCATACCAGGAAGCCCTGAGGAATTCTGGTTATGATTACGAACTTAATTTCAATCCAGAACCACCAAAAGAAAAGCGCCCGCGTCATAGAAAAATAATTTGGTTCAACCCCCCCACAGCTGCAATGTCTCCACCAACATCGGACATCAATTCTTCCAAGCAATCAATCAATAATTTCCCAAGACCCATGTGCTGCATAAGATCTTTAACAGAAATACACTGAAGCTAAGCTATTCTTGCATGCCTAACTTAAAATCGGTCATTGACATGCACAACAAATCAACACTTGCAAAAGCACAGCCCACAGATACCACACCAAAGTCAAGCAACTGTAATTGCCGCAAGAAAGTCGAATGCCCTTTGGAGGGCAAATGTCTCACTGACTCAATCATATACCAAGCAACTGGTTTGATACATTCCCTATATACTATGTCTATGTATGTGTTATATTATATATATGTGTATATATATAGTATGTTTTTGTGCTGTGACAGTGTGTCAGCTGTGACAGCTCGTTTGATGCATTCCCTATATACTATGTCTATGTATGTGTTATGTTATATATGTATATCAAATGTGCAATACTCCATCAAATGGAAAATCATCAAACGTTGTAGGCCATATGCAAACATCTCTAAGAGATGTAATTTATGTTTATATGAAAAATTTGTTATTATGTGCCACCCTGAATTATGCACTCTAAACAGTAGAAGTGAATTTGTCACGGCCTGTAGGCACAGGAGGAAGTTTTTGTTGTGTAATAACTAAGTGTTTGAACATTTTTTACACTTGATCAATAGTGTGTATAAACTTTTTTCAACTTTTTTCAACCAAGCATTTCTCTCATCTAGGGCCTTTGCCAGTTATACAAATGCACCTGAGGAGTGTGGCAGGGTTTTAATGTCTGTCATACGAAACAGAACTGTAGTGTAATGTATTAAGCCAAGTTCAACCCTTATGGAATATTATTAGCTCTGTTTTCGGACATCGAGCACTCTCTACCTTTGTGATTGCATACTTTTCACTGGATATATATGTGTATATATATAGTATGTTTTTGTGCTGTGACAGTGTGTCAGCTGTGACAGCTCGTTTGATGCATTCCCTATATACTATGTATATGTATGTGTTATGTTATATATGTATATGGTCAATTCCAGCCAAAGCAGGCCAAAATTCTCTCTGGGGCCATTTTGAAAATGTTTTCCTTTTCAATTCTAGACTTATCAAATGAGACGATCATGTCTAGTGAATCATCAGGTGGAAGTGCCATCGGATTGAAAAATAACTTTTCTTGCTAGACCAAATAAAGTGTTAAATGCGCATATGCATGTTACCCACGAATTCAAGCATTTTTCACCTGTTGTACGCCATAAAATTTCACTTTCTTTAATATCTTTCAATATTTTATGTGTGACTCATATACACTAGAAACCGGTGAAGACTTTGAACGTAAAATAGAATTTTATTACATTATATCTACAAAGAAATATTTTGGTTATTACAAATTTTAAGAAAGAACCACGTGTACAGTTAAGATTGTGTCAATTCTTCGAACTCTTTCCAAAGTGGCTGTCATTTAACATTACTGTATTATTTCGAAAGATTAGAATAAATGCTTCATAAAAATATAAAGTTAGATTTTGTATCTCGTCACAGGATGAGGATCTCGGATGGATTCGTGGGTAACAGCGTCTCGAAAATAGCAATTCCTATTAATTTTTTAAAAAAAAAAAAAAATACTTTTCCGTATGTCAATAATTCAGGCTGCAATGGCACTAAAATGAATTTTAATCAAAATACAGACTACATGGACTATTTAGAATGGATCATTATGGCATTTTGGGTATAAAAGTTTTGAGAATAATGAAGTTGCCAAATTCAAATAGACAGAGCAAACAGTTTTATATTATTATTTTCGTAAAATCATTCCATATTTTCATGCAGCAATATTCTATTAACTCGTGTTTGACAGTTCCTATGAACTAAAACACTATCAATACATTGTTAACTATAATTTAAGTAGGGATTCGTGGGTAACCAAAATGTTCGTGGGTAACACATATTTGAAGGTATGTATTGGTAAGCGGCAAAATAGAAACTATTACAGAAGGTTGGAAACCACCATGCGGTTATTCCTCCATTGTGTTTCAATGATTCCCGTTTCTCTAACTAATTGCATTTACCCAAAAATGGTAATTTAGGATAATCAATCAAAACTTCATGATGCAGCTTCAGTATACCTTCAAGAGGACGCTATTAAACAGGACTGTTTTGGAACC
Organism: Amphiura filiformis; assembly: GCF_039555335.1. Lineage (NCBI taxonomy): Eukaryota > Metazoa > Echinodermata > Ophiuroidea > Amphilepidida > Amphiuridae > Amphiura > Amphiura filiformis. Next base: position 51,563 of record NW_027305633.1, read on the forward strand.
TATTTCGCATGTTTTCAAAATGTTAAGATGCATAAGAAACATATAATTTACGAGTAAATCCTTGGATTCGTGGGTAACGCCGAATTCGTGGGTAAAGCTATAAGTACTATAGTACCGTTTGGGGTTTGCGTTTCTTAGGTGTATAAACTGTAAGTACTGTCAAAATTATAGCATACCCATGGCTTGAATATGTGCTGATTTAAACTTAAAATAAACAATCTCCTTATTTTTCAAGGTTAGCATCTATTCGGGATTCGTGGGTAACAAAAGTTTAAACCGTCGTAGATTCTTTTTTAAAGCGGTGAACGTATTTTTACGATTTACAATTTTAAGCGCTTGTCAAACTAAATTCAGTGTCCATTAAAAGTCATTAAATGTTAATTTAAGTTATGGCGATTATATTTGCTGGACTCGTGGGTAACAGTTGATACGTGGGTAACGTCAAATTTGATTTTATGACATTTTATGGGTAAAACGTATTTGCATAAAATAATCACTTGGACCTCAGAATTATAGAACGAAACTTCGTTTCATGATATAGTCATTTATGGCATATTCACTTAACATTTTTCAGAACGATCATTTTATTTTTGATACGCGGGTAACAAAATTATTAGCCAAATTGACTTAATGGCCTCTAGAGTCCACAAACTTTGGTGGAATTCAATCGTTTTACATAATGATGAGAGATCATGCAAACGTCTTTCTAACGGTAATTTCATTTTGTTATTTCATTTTGATTGAAGGACATTCAATGACATATATGGTGCTTTATCTTTGAATTCGTGGGTAACGCCAAATCATTTAAGCTATCATAACTTGTCCCCTGGTATGACTTGCTAGTAAAGGCCTATATGCACAAAGAGAGCACATTGGACGTGACATGATATGCTCCATCAATAACGTGATTTCCTTTATTAATGACATTTTAAAGTGGAAAGTTAACATAGAGAGAATTTTGTCCTGCTTTCGCTGGAATTGACCATATATGTGTATATAGTATGTTTTTGTGCTGTGACAGTGTGTCAGCTGTGACAGCTAGTTTGATGCATTCCCTATATACTATGTCTATGTATGTGTTATATTATATGTGTATATACAGCCTGTCTCAAAAAAAATTGTGCAAGTAAAAAGCGCCCTCTGTGGCAATTAGAAAATACGGTTGTGACATAATGCTTACATCAACATCACGAGCGCAGTCTTAGCTCTCATATGTCGGTTGTTCTGTTCAATTTGCTTGTTCCAATTTCGAGATATGTTTATTTAACAACGAAAGGGTAAAATCACAATTGTGCCACTTTTACTAGGGAAGAGAGCTGTACATGTAAATCAATGATAGCTGATGTTGATGCGTCTAATGCACTCCCCTTTCGGGGCGCATATATTAGACGAATCAACATCAGCACGCGTGCATTATTTTGTCTAATATCTCTCCCAACAAGTAATATGCGTTCATTAACCTATAAAATGTCTAAGTGCGCAATTTTTCTTTGTCTTTTAACGTGTCTTAAGTGACTAAGAGAGTATTTACCATGATAAATCATTGACATGCACATGTAGGCCTATTAGAGTCACGCGGTAGCTTGACCAGCAAGTTTTAAAAAAACGACTGATAAAGAAGAATAAACAGATGCACCGCGAGACTATATTTACACGGAACAAAACGCTATTGTTCTATGATATTTTTCGCTGGGTACAAAATATACCTAAAACCATGCTAAATCGTATTTACTGTCTAAAGTGTCATATTTTAATAACTCTTTATTTCAAAAAGTTACACGAATCTTACAGTCAATCCGATTGTTTGATAATAAACAAACATTCTTGCTTTATTTCACGCGGTAATTCATAGCCAAAATTAGTGGCAAATCATAGCTAATCATACTGATATCCACAATCTTTCGACACTGCTACAGCCATACATGGCTGTCACTGTCGCACTAATTTTTCAGATTCACTTTCAAATATACCCAGGCATTTTCCTGGATACCCTACATACAAATTCTGGACCCCATTCGCCAAAAAATCAAGTTTTTCACAATTCTTTTATTCTTTCCGGACCACAGCATATATTCATATTAATAAATACTCCACTTTCACACATCGTAATAACGGGACGTCCCCATGGCGAAGTGGTTAAGGTCATGGACTTCTAATCCATTTATGAATTTTTGCTCAAGTTCGAAACTTCCCACCACTTTTTTTAAAATCAAGAATAACACCATTTCGAACATCCATTGCTATTGTGATATTATTATTTTTTTCATCAAACAAACATGTTTGATTTTTAATTCACATTTAGGCCTAGGCCTTGGGCCTACTTTCACCATCCAGATGCTATCACCATGCCTGACTATCATGGCATCTTCGTCATTTAAAACACCGAAATTTATTTATTATTTATTATTTATTTATCAGTGGCTCTGTTCACAGCTCAGACTGAAATTATATTTGATATAGATATTATAAATGTAAATCACAAACCGCGAAAGATCGCCAACAACTGCCGCTGAATATTGATATCCAACTAGATTTCCCCACAGGGCTAAAGGGCAGGACAAACCGCGAAAGATCGCCGACAACCGCCGCTTAATAGGGGTATCCAACTAAATTGCCCCGCAGGGCTACAAAGAACTACAAACCGCGAACATATAGGGCCAGCAGTTTGGCTCGTTTTTGGCAGGTTTACATGGTCCAGTAACCATAGATGACTGACATGTGCTAACAAAGGAAACAGTCACTGCAATCAAAATATAATCTGTGTACAGACAGATAACTGTGTGGGTATCATTATAATAGAGGCGTGTCCAAAAATAAGTTCACACCCCTTCAATTATGAAGACAAAATGCAGACCTTATGATTTGGATATCCAACCAGATTGCCCGCAGGCATATCGATTATATGGATATCCAACAAATTAAGACCACAAACCGCGAAAGATCGCCAACAATTGCCGCTCAATATTGATATCCAAGTAGATTGCCCCGCAGGGCTATAAAGAACCACAAACCGCGAAATTTGGATATGGAACTATTGCCCCACAGGGCTTCAAAGAACCACAAACCACGAAATATGGATATCCAACAAGCTTAAACTACAAATTAGCTCCCGATAGAGAGCAGGACTTGATGAGGGAAATTAAAACCACAAAACACGAAAGATTACAAAGAACCACAAACCGCGAAAGACTAGATTGCCCGCAGGCCTATCGATTATAAAGAATCACAAACCACGAAATACGGATATCCAACAAGCTTAGACTATAAACTAGCTCCCGATAGAGGGCAGGGCTTGATGAGGGAAATTAAAACCACAAACCACGATATTCAACTCTATTGCCCCGCTGGGCTACAAAGAGCCACAATCCCCGAAATTGGGATATCCAATTAGATTGCCCGCAGGCCTATCGATTATTCGATTATAAAGAACCACAAACCGCGAAAGATCAACAACAACTGCCGCTTAATATTGATACCAACTATACCGCAGGGCTATAAAGAACCACAAACCGCGAAATTTGGATATGCAACTAGATTGCCCCACAGGGCTACAAAGATCCACAAACCACGAAATATGGATATTCAACAAGCTTAAACTATAAATTAGCTCCCGATAGAGTGCAGGGCTTGATGAAAACCACAAACCACGAACGATCGCCGACAACCGCCGCTTAATAGGAATATTCAACTAGGTTGCCCCGAAGGGCTACAAAGAACCACAAACCGCGAAATTCGGATAGCCAAGTAGATTGCCCCGCAGGGCTACAAAGAACCACCAACATTAAAACACGATTATCTGGGGCATTTAGACGCTTCCGTAGTATAGGCTTAAATATATGCGCATTTACCAGTTCCGACATGAAGTAGGCCTAAATCGGATTTACTCTATGTGTGTCTCTCTGGCATTGTCAACATTGGGTGTGTGTTGTTCATATTTACATTTTATTTACATATTTACGTAGCCTTGAATAATTAAAGTATATTAAAATGTTTATTGATCATTGTGTACGCCTCTGAACATTACAGTCACGCGTGACGAGCAAGTTTTAAAAATAAACGACTGATAAAGTTTTGTTTAATTATTTATTGTCATGAATCAAGAATGGCAACTTCAAACATCCATTTTTCGTTTTATTCGTTTTATGGTGCACTTCATAACCTGACTTTCCAAGCTTGGAGCTGCTTGGCTACATTCATAAAAAGAAAAGAAATCTACCAAAAAACGTTGACAACGTAAAGAAATCAGCAAGTTTAAAAAACCCACCTCGGCTCACTTTTTGAAACTTGGTCCCATTTGAACACCAACAGCAAATCAGTGTTTTTATTTTATTTTAACAGAATACAGCGTTTCCAACAAGATTACAAACAAGCCTACTTGTTATTCGTTTAATTCAATCATTAATCATGATATTATAAAACAAAACACAAAAAGATATTGGCTTATCATGCAAGAACAAGATAATAACCGTTCAGGTCGTTCCAGAAAGCTTACAAATTAATATCGCATCTGCACATTAAAGATACATAATACTTCTGGAAATGTTTTAAATTGATGTAAATATGATAATGTTTAAATCAGTACCTTTTACAAATGGGACCAAGTTTCAAAAAGTGAGCCGAGGTGGGTTTTTTAAACTTGCTGATTTCTTTACGTTGTCAACGTTTTTTGGTAGATTTAATTTTACAGCAGAATGTGAAATATTTATTTATCTTTTAATCTCTTTTAAGTGGAAACAGAGAATCATCATTCCTGCATCATGATAAAACAGTAAAAACAGTCACAAAATTTTTGTATTGTGTAATTGATGCATTCTTTTGATTTCACGAAGGAACTCTTGATAAACTTGATGCTATCACTGTTACACGTAAAGCCATCTTCCCTAGTAAAAGTGGCACAATTGTGATTTTACCCTTTCGTCTTTAACTAAACATATCTCGAGATTAAAACAAGCACATTGAACAGAACAAACGGCATTTGAGAGCTAAGACTACGCCCTTGACGTTGATGTAAGCATTATGTCACAACGGTATTTTCTAAATGCCAGAGAGGGCGCTTTTCACTTGCACAATTTTTTTTTGAGACAGGCTGTATGTGTATATAACACCGATCCGAGAAGCGTTTACTGTATTTGGCCCTCTATTGACGGCAACACAGATGTACCAGAGCGGGAGATTTAATTCGTAATTCAATACTCATGATTGTGTATTGAATATCACTGTTGTGTACAATTCCCAGGTACAATACTATATAGCACAAAATAAATAATGGATGGAACCCCCGACCTCGGGACACCGCAGTTTTACATCGGGGACACCGCAGTAATGGCGAAGTCGGATAGGTGTATAGTATGTTTTTGTGCTGTGACAGTGTGTCAGCTGTGACAGCTCGTTTGATGCATTCCCTATATACTATGTCTATGTATGTGTTATATTATATATATACATGTATATGTATGCATATATATAGTATGTTTTTGTGCTGTGACAGTGTCAGCTGTGACAGCTAGTTTGATGCATTCCCTATATACGATGTCTATGTATGTGTTATATCCGTGTAGGCCTACTTTGCGTATATTTTTTCGGTTCCGTAATCAAGAATCATAACAACAACAGCGCAATAGTCTGACGATCGCCGTGAGGCGTGAAACTACTAGTTACTAGATGCTGAATATTATTTAGCCAAAATTTGTTTTATTAAATTAGCTCTACCTTGTTAAAAATTGGTATTGAGCACTGTGAAACGACTATCGAGTGACTATTTATGTTATATAATATAACACATACATAGACATAGTATATAGGGAATGCATCAAACTAGCTGTCACAGCTGACACACTGTCACAGCACAAAACATACTATACATATACACATATATACATATATAATATAACACATACATAGACATAGTATATAGGGAATGCATCAAACTAGCTGTCACAGCTGACACACTGTCACAGCACAAAACATACTATATATATATATACACATAAGGTCGGGTAACTGCGTAGCACTGTGAGAGCATATGGTCGTAGAGATTAAAGTTAGAAACAGTGCAATATATATATATATACCAAGAGGTATAGATAAACACAACGTTTCGGGTTGGACCCTTTAACAAGTGTGAGGCCAACCAGAGAAAAAACTTACACTACAATGCATCACAAACTAAAGTACAATTACACAACAAAAAGAAAAAATCTATACCAGAAAGCTGATGTAAACAAACCCCTTAAGCAACTAAGAAAAATACAGGGTGAACAGGGTGGAATATACACATATATACATGTATAATATAACACATACATAGACATAGTATGTAAGGGATGCATCAAATAAGCACACTACACTACACATAATATATCTAGCTTATATCCCTTACTTGGAGGTTGAAACTCTCTGGACCGTGATCCCTTACTTGGAGGTTGTACCACATATTCTAACAACCATACCCCTTCGGCTCTTCCTTCAAGTCTCGCTCGTGGCAAATAGTTCTCCTATGTAGAATGTTACCATAATATCTGATGTTGAAATCACATGACAACAATTTAATAAAGCAGGCATTCCATTCCCGGACATGTATAGGCCTATCGTCATCATGGTTCATGCCCGGGGTTCATGACACAATTAAGTATTCATTCATCTTTATTTCATTCAAATATAAAATATAACAGCACAACAATTAAACACATACATTGAATGAGGAGGTTCTCGGAAGGCCGGATGGCCTGTATTAAGAACCCCCTGTCCTAACAACAACAAAAAAAGTTTCAAAATAACAACCACAACAAAATATACCGCAAAATGTCAAAAACACCCCCCATTTACCCTAACAAAACCAAAAGAGCCTGTTTTGTGATCAAGAATATGCAAGAAATTACCGAGATAAATTCAATACTACACTAACTATATTACAGATAATACGATACACAATTAAATTACTTTAAGCCGTACAAGGAAATTAGATAAAATACTAAATGTAATTAAGAATAATATTATCTTTCACTTTGGTTTTGAAATGCTTGATCGTCTTTATAGTCTTTCTTCTTCTTCTTCTTCTTCTTCCTTATAAGTGCCTCCCTCATATGTATGAGTATTGTCGCACTGCGTACAGACAAGCTGTACTTATTTTTTTACTCTGGAACCTAGAGTAGATGAGTGTATTTTGAAGTTTCTCAAGTGAATTCCACTTAATTGGGCCCGCTGTTTTTAAGGTTTTATGAGCGAAATTCGTTTTAGATTTAGAACCTGGTAATCTTCATTGTTTCTCGTGTGGTACTTGTGCAGAGTACTCTGCCTTACAAAATACTTTTGAAATGCTTCTGGAAGTTAAAAGTACTTTTAAAGTACTTTTAACTTCCAGAAGCATTTCAATTAAAATTCAAGATTATAGGTATCGTAGACATTTTATAAAGTACTTAAAAAGTACTTTATAGTTCTGAAAGAGAGGAGCTGAATGACTTAGGTAATGACTATTTGATACAATTCGAAGTGCCCTCTTTTGCAGCTTGAAAAGTTTATCTAAGTATGTTTTACAAGTGCTGCCCCATGCTATAATACCGTAATTAACATAAGGAAGTACCAGTGTACAATATAATGAATATAGAATATGCTCAGGTACGAAATGTTTAATTTTGTTAATGATTCCTATACCCTTAGACATGTTTTTTGCAATGTTATCGATATGATTTTTCCATGTCAGGTTCTCGTCAATTGTAACTCCAAGAAATTTTGTATTTTTAACTCTTTCCAAATTCGTATTATCCAATACAATGTTAACACTATCATTGCAAATACATGTTTTACGACTTGTACCAAGTAGCATATAATTTGTCTTGCTTGCATTTACAGACAGTTTATTTGCTTTAAACCAATTATTGACCTCTTCTAGTTCCTTGTTAATGAGATCAAATTTAGATATAATATCTGGGTGTGAATAGGTAATAGTAGTGTCGTCTGCAAACAAAACAAATTCTAGAACAGAGGTAGTATTTATAATATCATTAACATACAGTATGAATAGTAATGGGCCTAAAATCGACCCCTGAGGTACACCACATGAAATGCTCATATAGCGGGATTTACATGAATTGTAATATACATATTGTTTCCTATTGTACAAATAATCTGTAAACCAATTTAATACATTTCCCCTGAACCCGTACTACTCTAATTTGTATAACAAAATGCTGTGATCAATTGTGTCGAAGGCTTTAGACAAATCTAAAAATATTCCTGCTGTAGTTTCATTATTTTCAACTGAAGTACTGATTTTATCAACTAATTCCAAAATTGCCATATACGTAGAATGATTAGACCTAAAACCAAATTGTTTTTCATTTAAAATATTGTATTTATTAATGTAATTCATGCATCTGTTGAACACTAGTCTTTCAAGAATCTTTGAAAAACATGGAAGAAGAACATGGAAGTATAATAAAATCATAGACCGTAGACATATTCCTTTTACGACGACGTTCAAGTTCACCGAGTAATTCATAATAATGTAAACTAAGTTCCTGGCAATTAAAGACTTAAATATTTACAGATTTCTTCCGCAAAGTGTTGTAATTTTTTTTGTGTCGTTTTCTTTACCGTCCCCATTTCTTCCATTTTAAAGAATATCAATTAATGTAGCAAGAGGTGACAGGTTGACTTCGTAAAGCCATAACACGTTGAAATAAACATCTCAAAAAAAGTAACTAACCCCCCTTAAATAATGACCATTATTAAAAACGGGGCTATTGTATTACAAATCTGTAAAATGCGTAGGAAGCAGAATTTATTTCTGCGCATTTTGACACCTCATTTGATACGATAGCCCAGAAAACAATAAAACACCGGTCAATTTAATGTAGTGAGGTCCAGATTTGAAAGTTGAACTTACATACAAATTTTTATAATACAAAAACACTCAGATATCATTACACAGATTTCCTTCCATTACACTGAATACAAAATCAATACAATTTACTGCAACTTTCAAATCTTGGGTTCATCATCATCAGTCGGCTGCGGAGCAGGCGACTACAAGCTTTCTCCAACTGTTGCGATCTTGGGCAAGCGAAACAATTTTGTTTGGCTGCAGCATCCCTTCAGTAACACCCAGGAGGTGCTGTACATACTGTAAGTACAGTGTCCGCGGCCGTCCCGGTTTCCTCTTCCCATGTGGTGAAATATAAAGGGCATATTCTTTCACAGGCTCGTCATCTTCAAGACGCAGTATATGGCCGAGAAATTTGAGTTGATGAATCTTGACTCTGGCAACCAGTGGAGTGGTGTTGGTCAGATTGTAGATGGTTTCATTTGGGATCCGATCCACACGCTTGATGTTTAACATGACTCTGTAGCAAGATGTTGCAAAGGCATTGATCTTGTTTTCCATGTCCTTGGTGAATACCCATGACTCGCACTCGTACAGAAGGATAGTGACACAAGTTGTCTCAAACAGCTTGATTTTTGTTTCGATTGGCAGGTATGGGCTTCTCCAAAGGCGTTCCAGTTTCCAGAAAGCGACCCAGGCTAGTGCTTCTCTTCTTTTTAGGTCTCCAACACTAGAACCCATCTTGGAACCCAAGTACTTGAAGTCTGTGACATGGTTGATGGTACTACCATAGACTTCAAGTGCTGGCTGAGTATTACAGTTTGCAGTCATATATTCTGTCTTAGGTGCGCTGATGACAAGGCCTAGATCTGATGCTGCTGTTGCAGTCCTAGTAAGTTGTGACTGGGCCCGGGCTATAGAAGATTCCAACAGGGCAATATCATCAGCAAAATCCAGGTCATTCAGCATCCTAGCAGGATACCTGCTTGACCGACGTGGGTAGGTAACAATTCCAGCATCAATTCCAGAAGTTGATTTCTTCAGGAGGTAGTCTACCAGGATAATGAACAGGAATGGTGCCAACACATCACCCTGAAGCACGCCAGTTGTTACTTGGAAAGGCTCTGAGATACTTCCATCTACCATAACGGCACTATTGGAGTCCTTGTAGAGCACCTGGGTGGCATTGACCACAACCTTTGGTATTCCATAATGCCGCAGCACTGAGAACATGACGGACCTGTTGATAAAGTCAAAGGCTTTTTTAAAGTCCACAAAAGTGACTGTCAAGGGAAGTTTGTACTCCTTGAAGCCTTCCATGATCCTCCTCAAAATGTGTATTTGCTGAGCACAGCTTCGACCTGATCTAAAGCCAGCCTGGTTGCTTCTCAGTAAGGGATCAATGTGAGGTCGAATCCTGTTCAGAAGGATCTTGTTGTACACTTTTGCGGCAATGGACATAAGCGAGATACCACGGTAGTTTGTCATGAGAGAGAGGTCGCCTTTCTTTGGTAGAGGAATGATGACATTTGTGACCCATTGCCGTGGCGGTGTCAGCGTTGAGAATACTTCCATACAGAATTTGATAATCATATCACTCATGCTATCCCCTCCTCCCTGAAGTGCTTCAGCAATTATAGCACAGTCCAATGCTGCTGCCTTGTTGGTCTTCATGGCTGCTATTGAATCGACTACTTCTTCACGAGTTGGGGGCTCAGTGATAATAGGAAGATCTTCAACGGCTGGTGCAGGAAGTTCTGAAGATGCTGTGCCACTGTCATTGTTAAGGAGTGAGCTGAAATATTCCTTCCATTCCTCAAGCAGTTCATGGTCACTGGTTGGGGCTGATCCATCTCTCGTTTTGACTTTAACCCCTTTCCTTGAGTTCTTTCCAGAAAGCGAGTGTATGATTTTCCAGGTGGTGGTGTAATTCCCCATTTCATCGGCCAGCTTCAGGTCTTCCATCTGCTTATTGAGTGTAGCAAGCTCATCAGATTTATAGGAGTTGTTAAGGCTGGTGTTCAAGTTCCTCCATCTTTCTCTAGATTGACGAGACTTTGAAATAGAGTACCGCTTTTTGGTCTCATCCCTTTCAAGTTTAAGTCTGATGGTGGCATCTGATACCCAACTTGGCAGTCCGCATGGGTTTTGCTTTCCAATAACTTTCTCAGCAACTTCACGAACTGCTGTCTCAAAGGTCTCATACCTATCAGAGATGGGTGTGGCATCATCCATGCTCAAGACCTGGAATCTGTTTGTTAGTTCCAGCTGAAATATCTCTTTTGTATCAGGGTCTTGCAACTTCTTCCAATTGAATTTTGGTCTCTTGCAAGGTTTTCCTTTGCTTGTTCACAAATACGATGATCGGAGTCCACTTCTAGTATGCTCGACAGTTGCGGAGAGAATTTACCCACTTGCTGTTTATTAGAATGTGGTCTAACTGTGCACGGGTTGATCCAGCTGGATGGGTCCAAGTCCAGAGACGATTTCTGGGTTGGGGGAATCTCATTTGGGCCGGTCTGAGGTTGTACTCCTGGCAAATGTTGACCAGACGCTCACCATTGTCATTGGTTGAATCATGGTAGCAGTATGGACCAATCACCCATGGATGGGAAAGATGACTATCTGTTCCTATTCTGGCATTAAAATCACCGAGGATGAGATGGATGTCGTGCCTTTTCATACCACCCAAGTGGTCAGATAGAGATGAATAGAAATTCTCCTTGTCAGAAGATGTTAAACACTCAGTGGGAGCATATACAACAGTGATGCTAAGCTGAGGGTTACCATGGAATGTTACAAATAGTATCCTCTCGGAAACAGCTTCAACACTCTTAAGACATCTGTGAACATGCTTGGACAAGACCAGACCCACTCCTCCATGCCTTTGCTTGGTAGCAGAACTGTATACTATAACCCAGTTCCTATCGTCTGACCAAAGTTCATCAGTTGGGCTTGGTGTAATTAGACGATGTTCTTGAATTCCGGCAATGTCAATACCTGCATCAGCACAGCCCATGAATAGATGATGGATTTTCCCTTGTTGATTAATAGTACGGACATTATAAGTAGATATTACAAGAGGTTTGAAGGTAGACAGGCGAAAATAATCAGGGCCAACAGTTCGTGATGGTGTGCCGAGTTCCCGCTGGTCCGTCATGGAGTCAACAGTAGACTGCCGCTCATCTACCCTCGGAATGTTTGGAGATTTGCTTATAGTTTTCGTAATCATTGAGTTGCAGGGAATTATTTTAGTCCAGTCCCAGCAGCTTTACGGGTGATCAGCCCTGTTTCAGCTTATTTCTGGACACACAGCAGCCGAGAGCCGAGATCTGGAACATGTTGGCCAGTGTTGGAAGGTTGACCAATGATGACATGTTCAACACCAGCCTATTGACCGTTGGGAAGTAAAACTTCCTCTTTCGCTCTTTGGCCCATGATGAAAATTTTGAGCCATTGAGATAGGCTACTCCAATATGAAGAGAATCACTACCGTCCTTGTCCCCTTAGAATACTCAAGAAAATGAAGATGGAGCTTGATGTTAATGGCAAGAGACCTTGGAACTAAACTGGCCCTACCAGAAAAACGGCACCCGATCTTACCGCGCTGTTCTCCAGCAGTTTAAGGACAAAGTCTGGCCGGAACATAACTCACAAGTGCTCTTGAAAGACCTGGTATAAAACCTAACCTAACAAATGCCACAAACACCAAGATATGAGTAACTAAAAGGGGAAAGAACGGAGCAATATCTCACCATGATTGTGTCGCTGGCTGTACTGTCTACATCGTTGCAGTAGCAAAAACAAATGGCCAAGACATTTGAACATACTGGCCGTTGAACCTGATGGTTTCCTCCGCCCTAAAGCTGGCATGTTCAACAACTGAGCTAGGGAGGCAGAGGGAGCTCATTCCCTCACTCTGGTAAAATACCAGCCCGCACCTGAGAGCACCCAAAGGGAAATCCAACACCAGAAACAGCATGCAGTCAGCTACCTGCACAACCGATTCTTTTGTTCTGCAAGGCTCACTCAGTCATTTAATGAGGCAATACAAACGATCGAAATTGGTGTTGAAATGAGCAAAATTTTGAGTTACACCTTTTCAGTGTAAATTTTTTTTCTCAGCCAAATGAAAAGCAATAATTTTCATTTTTTCAGTAAATGGCTGGAAAAACTATAATGCTTGATACTGATTTTTTAAAAATCCTGGTGTTAAACTTAGGCCTGAAATTCAGTCATTTAGTGTAAGATATTCGATTTTTATAGGCTTCAGCTCGGCCCGCGAGCTTTTTCTTGATCAACCTTTTAGCTTTTCAAAGTAATATAGTTCGCTAATGAAGGATTTTCCCCAACTTTCTAAAGCACATCACCGTGAGCTATATATCATAGTTTTGTCAGAATTTCCGTTTTGATTTCACCATCTTTCACTGTCGGCTGAAAAAATTTCTAAATCAACACGTGAAATCTAAAGGCTAGTACTAATATTGTGGATCGGTATCCCTGGGTTTAATAGGAATACCGGCATGGCTATAGTGTTGCCAGAACTTCAATATAGCAAAGAAATTCCCAGACCTATAGCGCTCCTACTGATCATGTTTAACCAGAACACCCAATTGGGGATTTAATCGCTGGTCGGGCAATTTGCTTTCAATGAAAAATTGACCTGGATAACAACAAAGGAAATATCGACTATTTCTGCTGGTTGCTCTCGAGATAAAAGTACTCACCATTGCCTACTTTTACTTAGTTTGACATTTTCGGATCATGAATGGAAAAAGGGTAAAACAAAACGGAAATTCTGACAAAACTATAACATATAGACCCACACGATGTGCTTTACAGAGGTGGGAAATATCTTTCTTTAGCAAACTATGTTAGTTTGAGACGCTAAAACATGAATTCCGTAAAAAGCTCGCAGGCGAATTCAAGGCCTACAAAAATCAAAAATATCACACTAAAAGACACAATTTGATGCTTAATTTTAACACCAGGATTTAAAAAAATGTATATCCAAGCACCAAGTTTTTAACTGACATTACTGAAGAAAAAAAAATATTGCTTTATATTTGACCGAGAAAATTAATTTCATAGCAATAAGGTGTATCTCTGAATTGTGCTGATTTTTACATGTATCGATCGACTTTTAGCGCGACTAAGCATTTCTAAAGAATTGGTTGTCCAGGCGGCAGACTGCATGTTAAACACTGATTCTTTGCAACCGGGGTTGCAGGTGTTGGCAAAGGTAAGTTTCAGCTCCCCGACACTGCAACAGTGTCTCCCTTTTCCAGGGTTACATTGATTTAAATGTACGCTGTGACGTCAATATTTAGACAATTGCTACAAAATGAAATTATGCTTCCAACGCATTTGACAGATTTGTAACACAATCACCCGTTTTTGAATAATGGTCATTATTTATGGGGGGTTAGTTACTTTTTTTAAGATGTTTACAAAACTATAATTATATTTAAAGAAATTCAATAATTATTGCATAATGTGAATTATACCCACATGAATTTTACATGTCATGGACCATTCCTTTTAAAGGGAATTTTTATTTTAATAAAAAAAAAGACAAAGTTTTTTTCTGACCATTTCAGACTCATTTCAAATGTATGGTATAATTTACCACCGCACTGCAGGGTTTATTGTTCTATTGTGTCCGATTTGAGCACTGACATATTCACGGTAAAATGTTGCCAATCAATATTCATGAGATGAGAGTGTACATTCAACGTCCAGTTTTCAAAATTGGGTGACTTGTGTTTGGCAGGTGTGAAATAAATCTGACTTACGTAACGCATAAAGAAAGGCATTGATATCATCGAATGGCTGCCTGGTGCTGTTATGTGTTTAATCTCTACACTCACTGCTAAAAACAGTGTTTAGAAAGTGAAGGCAAGAATGTGTTTAAACCCCCGTTAGAAACGTTATGTTTAGAATATGGATGTCAGATGTTTAAAAATTGAACACCATCACCGACCAATGTTAAGAAATTTGACCCATGATGTTTAGCTGCTAAGGCAAAATTGTGTTTAGAAAGTGTTTAATTTCTAAATACTGTTTTTGCAGTGTATAATAATTATTATTATTACATTTTTCATTCCTTTCTTTTCCTTTCTCTGTATATCCTTATTCTTTCCTAGGAATACACTTTATCACTCCCTCACTCTTCTTCTTCTTCTCTCTCGCTCCCTTCTGTCATTCCCATCATTCTTCCTTATCTTTCAATTTATTTACTTCTCTTCATTTCTTCCTCTTTCCCTCTTCCTCCAGGCTCCTCTCATTCCCCATATCCCTCCTTCCTTATCCAATCCCAAGACTTCTCAAAGGGGAATATCGCCCCCGTTGGGTACGCCCATAATTCTCTGCCAATCTCCTTCATAAAATAGAATTAGATTGAAATTTGTGAAAAAAAAATATAGGCCTATGCTTAAACATGATTATACACGTGGACCTGGCAGCCTTAATACATTATATATATGATGTGTAATCGATCTGCAAGAGCATTTAATTTATTTAAATGAACCGTCTAAAGTCGGGTGGGTGATAACGAACTGTATATCGACGGCTAAAGTGTGCCTTTTGTGCTTTCGGCTACTCAATCACATCCGTGGGTTGTGGTTTGTATGACAACAAAAGGTACCTTCCGCTCGTGTAGGCGCTTTCACGCGACTTTCGTTTGAGAATATTGACAGTAGCCTGCCTATTAATGCGTTTTAATACGCTGTTAGGCTATGTTAGTACATCTATGACAATGACAAAAGTACAAAATCTGAATTTTGATGATTTTTATGATCGTCCGGATGAGCAAATCACTGAATGGGCCTAGACTGCGGAACTCAGCCCTCAATGATAGTCAGTCATTTATCTTTTGGTCGTTATATGACTGTCATTTTGAATGGGCCTTTAGTTCACTTCTCTCCTTACCCTGGCAATATGAATCAAAGAGAAATAAAGAAAAAATACAATAAAACAAGAAAAACAAAAACAAAGAAAACAAACAATAGAAGAAAAACAGTTATAGAAAAAATTAAACTAAATATGAAAAGGGAGAACACGAAATGAGTCGTAAGAAAATTTAAATGAAAAGTTTGAACAACATTTGGTTTATAAAATTAATGTGCCCATGATGAGGCTCGAACTCACCATCTTCTGATCTTAAGTCCGAAACGCTCGTGTACCAAAGTCCGATGCCTTACCAAGTGAGCTATGCTCGTGAGATACAAAATGAAAATAAATAATACATTGTATACCTGCTTTGTCGGTAATTGATTTGCTCAAATTCCATAATGGTATGATAATGTGGAGGGCGTCTGCATGAATTTCGTTTTCATCACAGGTGCTTCTATATGCTTGTAGACGGGTTTTTACGGTATACTAATTTGTTTGTATCCGGGCCTACATTATCAAGATTGCGTGTTCGTGACCTTTGGTGACCAATCAATTAATGCACTAGCACTTGGGCCCGGGTCCGTATTCACCCTTGCAAACACTGCATCAGCTATTTGAGAACATATATTTTATGATATCATTTATTTTTGGGACAACCTGTAGCACAGTTGCTAAGCTGAAGCTTTTTGGGCGAAAAATGCAAAGCATTTTTCGTCCTTATTGCGATGGGTTTTGGCATACTTATTTCCTCACAGCGTTGCAGAATAAAAATAAAATAATCGTGCTGTCTATGTAATCAGGAAACTACAGAGGCGATAGTGTACATTTAAATTTGTCATTACTACTTCATGTTGATATTCAAACAGTGCTATAAAGTTGTCTTACCAAGGAATGTGTTTGTATTAAAAGAAATAATTGTTTTACAACTTGGATGAACTAGAATTACTTTTATGCAAATCCGAAAATTGCAACAGATATTTTTCATTGCTTTAAGATTTAGCGGTATTGCCAGATTGTACGTACAGTTGGGCTACATTAATAGCCTCATTATAGTTTTATTGATACTGGCAAAATACTTGCCTGTATGTGCTTGTTGTTCTGCTTTTAATGATACTTTAAGCACACAGTCAATTAATTTATGTCAACATGACCTTTTCATGAGGCTGTGTTTATATAACTGACTTCATTTATACAAACACAACCTTGAGTAAATTAAAGAGAGTACGTAAGGGATTTGGAATGGGCGTTTCGATAGTATTTTTGTGGGACATGAGAGCACATCAGACATTATGGAATTGCATTCCTAATACGAAGAATGTCTTTCTGATATCAAATAATTTTAATTTTTTGAAAATCACGATGTAATAGACCTACAAATTTTATGACAAATTATTAAAATTTGATATTTTTCATATTTTTGATATATAACAGTCTTCGAAGTAAATTTTATAAATCTAATGACATATTCTTAAAGTGTATGTAGCTGCGAGGAAAAGCCGATCAATTGACAAATTTTGACCTTTTTTCCCAAAATTACCTAATTTTTTTGTGTTTTGGGAAAAAGATCCATATCTTCAATACGAAAGGTCAAAATGTTCAATTGATCGTCGGCTTTTTCATCCCACCTACATACACTTTAAGTAAAAATCATCATTTGCGAATTTCAAAAAATCAAAATTATTTTATATCAAAAGGAAATTCTTCGTATTCAGAATGCAATTCAACATGTCTGATGTGCTCTAATGTCCCACAATAAATACTGTCCGAACGTTCATACCCCATCCCTTAAATGGGGAAACTTAGGCAGGCGATAAAGAGAAAATATATTTACTTTACCACTTATGGATCCTGTCAATTGAGACTTAATGTCTGAAGTGAGGGCTGTTATTTGAACAGTTATGGGATTACTTACGTTTATGAACATAGAGGATGTTACGCTTATGAACATGATTTTCAACATTGTTAAGGGGGTACTACACCCCTGTCCAATTTTGTGCCTATTTTTGCATTTTTCTCAAAAATTGTAGCACATTGGTAACAAGTAAGATATGTATATTATAGGGGCAAGGACTACAACTACTGTACTGAAAATTCAGCAACTCAAAGCAAGTAGTTATTGATTTATTGATCAAATATTGGTTTTCCCTAATTTTTGACTGTAACTCCACAACTGTTGTCTGTGCTGAAATAAAATTTCCAGTGCAGTAGTTGTAGTCATTGATCACAATGGTCAGAATTAAATAGCCAAAATGATTAGACAAATAGGCTACACTGTCCATACACTGAGTACAGTCTCTAGGCAAAATCATAGGCTAAGTACCGTAGTCCTTGTCATTTGAGGTACGTAAAAACATACTCATTATGATCGATGCAAATTATAGAAACAGTTCAAACAATAAAATAACTACACCTTTATCTTGACACTTCCTCATTTGTTCGCCCTGTTCCTTTTTAAAGGAATTTTTATTTGTGAAGGGCAATGCGATGATGTATACCCACAGAAGGTATACATCATCGCAAGATCACCTGGCCTGGTATGGCTAAACCCAGGGGATAAAAATAAACACACACACGCACAGGACACTTGCAATAGGCTATATCCATGTTCTTTTCTTGTCTTTGTACAGAAATACATACAATGTGATAATCTATACATAAATATTTTATATTTTCTTAAAATGATATTCCTGATAAACTATAAGCTATTCAGACTCTTAAATTAATGCAATACAGTAATATTACATAGTTCATTTAATGACTTGTATTTTTGACTCAAGAATGATAAATACAATTTTCTTTAAAAACATTCATCCAATACCTGAGATAAAGTCTTGTATCAACTCAAACTCACTTTTTAGCGATACATATCATGCATTGGGGTCGGTTTTGGCCAAGTTCTATTTTCGTTTTCGGATCTCATTATTTTGAAGTATTACCCTAGCATCAGGGGCGTAGCCAGCTTTCTTGGTCAGGGGGGCAAAATAAAATGTTGGGGGCACAGACGAAAAAAATTGCAGTTGTATCATACAATACATAGAGACTGTATGTCTTCGAGCTTCCCGAAAAGAGCCTTATTGGGATGGTGTGCGCGCAAAAAAAAAAAAAAAATGGTATTTTACACTATTTAAGCCCATTATCCGCTAAAAAGGGCTTTATTGTTACAATGTGCTGCAGTAGCACGGACAATTTTGTATTTTACACTATTTTGGCCCGAATTTTGCTAGAAAAGGGCTCCTTGCCCTTTTTCTTTTCCTTTGCCCTCCTGATTTTCTCTTTCATTTTTTGTCAGAGGGGCACTTTTTCTTTCATTTTTTTTGTCAGGGGGGGCACTCTGCCCCACCTGCCCCCCCGCTGGCTACGCTACTGCCTAGCATGTGCTGTATTATAAGACTTTTATTCCAAATTTTTGCATTTGTTGGGGTCCACGTTTGTGGGACACCCTGTAGAAAAGCTGCTAAGCTGAAGCATTGTGCACTTTGTGATAAAATCAGGAGAGTTTCCCTAGATGAAGGACAATGTCCAGAGTTCATTATAAAGTCATTTTGCATTTGACCCCTGCTTCAGCTACTTAATTTGCATATTTTGCGCTAATCCTACCAAGTTACATCACTGTACCCATATGATCTCCAGATATTGGACAAAAGAAAAACCTCACTATAAGCACAAAATATGAAAATCAGCTACTTACGTAGGTTAAGAATCTCTGTCCCTACTACCCCTACCAAGTTATGTCACCATACCCCATATGGACCTCCAGTTATTTGGAGGGGGAGGGGAGAAACTTACTTAGCATATTTTGCCCTGAAAATCTAATCAGGTTGTGAATCTCTGTCCCTATCCCTACTACCCCTATCAAGTCACCATACCCCATATGGACCTCCAGTTGTTTGGGGAGGGGGGGAAGAAACCTAACAAAAATGGAATATACACCCATAGAAGCAGTACATCATCACAAGATCACCTATAGCTAAAACTAGGGGATAAAAACACACACAGGACACTTGCAATAGGCTATATCCTACTTATTCCATATTATTTTCTTGTCTTTGTACAGAAATACATACAATGTGATAATCTGTACATAAATATTTTCTATTTTCTTAAAATGATATTCCTGATAAACTATAAGCTATTCAGACTCTTCAAATTAATGTAATAATATTATATACATAATTCACTTAAAGCCATATTATAACATTTCTTTAAAAATAGATTAGTATTAATTTTCAATAAAACATTACCATTTACTGTCAGATATGCCCCCTTTTGATTTTGAGCCGAACAAGTGATGTAGAGCAAAGAAAATCAGAATTTACAACTAGCGCCAATGCATGTCACGCCGGCGGTTGTAATATGGTACGACCCTCTGGCGTGTGTGTGTGTCCCGCACGCTGTGTACGTAGTACTGTGTTGACATCGCATACGCGTTCGACTAATATTTCTATCGTAATAATAAAACGCTGATTCAGGCGGTTTATTCAAAATCTCGGATTTTGACAAAACTACAGCACCTAAAGTCTTGATTTTTGCAGAGAATCTTTGTTTACTAAAGTACATTACAATCGTGTAAAAACCTGAACTTTTTTTTTTTTTTAGGCGTTCTCCTCAGCAAATGTTATAATATGGCTTTAATGACTTGTATTTTTGACTTACATGTTGTAAGAATGATAAATAAATTTTCTTTAAACAAATTCATCCAATACCTGAGATAAAGTCTTGCATCAATTTAAACAAAATCACTTTATAGTGATACATATCATGCAGGGGTGTGAGTGAACAAAATTAAAAAAAAAAAGAAGCTGAAAACAGCTAGCCAAAAGCTTAATTTTTTTTAATGCTCTTATACTTTTATCAGAGTAAGTGTATCACAGGGGTATATATTTTTACAATTTAGTGCTCATTTTTTCTACAGTATAATTTTCAAGATATGTTTATATTTAGATGAATTTCATTTGTATTCATTTATCTATTACTGTAAAACTTTTTATTTTCACGAATTTTGCTAGTTGACATTAAATCACGAAAATAAAACCTGGCGAATATAATTTTGCAATAGCGATGCATTGCAATTAATGAAGACACCGCAAAATTAAATTCTCGCGTATTTTATGAAAACTATAAAATCGCATAAAATATTTGCACCCAAAAATGTCTACTTTTAGAGTATTTTACCTTGGCACTGTTCTTCCTTGGTCCCCAATTTGCAATGGGTAAGAGGGCTTTTTCTTCCTTGGTCCCCAATTTGCAATGGGTAAGAGGGCTTTTTCTTCCATAACTTCCAAAAGCGCACATATTTTCCAAACCAAAAATAAGGTTTAAATAAAGTTTATACAGTGTATACCCCTGGTGTACCAAAAAAACTGATATCGGTTTTAAGTTGAACAATTTCACATCCCCTGCATTTATATAATTATAAAAGGTTTTCTGGTAATTTTAATTAAGGCAAAATAATGAGGTAAACTGATAGAAAATTCATTATTTAATTTATAATTTATTTATTATTATAAAACCCACATGCTATCTTCACCTCTAAACTGATATTGGTGTTTTATGGGGGTTAATGTCTTTTTAGGCATTGATTCACTATTTGGCCTGTTGAAATGAAATGAATTGAAATAGATTCATCTGTACATTTTTTTGTATATTTTGGAATTCTTCTCAATTATTCATGCAAAATATACGAAAGTCGACATTTTTGAAATGTAAATTAGTCTTTTCCATTTTTTGGATATTTGCCTTCTTATTTACCAACTTAAAATAGGGCAATTTTTTGACTAAAACAACTATTTTAGCCCCAAAATCATATTTTTGGCCTTATTTGCGCAATATTTAAAAAAAAACACTTCATAGTGTATATTGAAAAAATGAAAAAGTCATTCCTGGAATGAAGTGTATAGATTACACAAAAGACAAATACATGTATTGGATTGTTCCTTTTAGTGTGTTTACACAAAATTTAGGCAAATAATCTTTAGTTTAAGTAATTTCCTCTAAAAATATTGTTTTAACACCAAATCTGTGTTTATATTGAGATTCCTTGACTAATTTTCTTTTCAAAAATGTACAAGTTACATCATTTTTAATTTCATAGAGTGCATTCTCCCTTTGCACAGATCCGCCATCTTGCTACAAAAACTAGGTTCTCCCTGCAAACGCATGACGTACGCACACACTTTGTGGGTAGAACCTCGTTTTGAGATGATCATGCAATCAGCGAATAGTCCTCTTAACTTCCCTTCAGGTTTAGAACAGTTTTCTTAGAACAATTGCTTGTACTTATTGGTTCCCCGTTTCCGATGTGGTTCACCAGCTGATTCCGAAACTTGCATATATCCTGCAGGAAAAAAACAAACAAAAACACAAAATAATAGATTTTTTTTTTTTTTCTTTCAGAGCAACAAAGACTTATCTCCCATCAGCTCCCCTGGGTATGTTGTGCATTAGGGGTTCAAATTTGCAATCAATTGCGGGAACCTGTTTAGGATCTCGCAAAGGGCTTTTGCAAGAACCTTTGCTTCTCATCAAAACCAGGCTTTCGATTCTTGCAAAATATTGCGGAAAAACAGGTAAAATCATAAGGTTCTCAACACTTTCCCCTCATGTACCTGGCCTTAATGTTTTTTGCAGTTTATCTGACAGACAATGCATGTCGCTTTCACTACCCTTTCACAACAGTGCTCAAACTTAAAACTACATGTAGTTCTAAGCCCAATTTAGCCCATGGGTTTCCATCAGGGTTTTCTTTAAGCATTTTGCTGAAGGGGTATTTTCACATTTTTTTGACCCTTTCAATTGTGAATTTTTCCTCTGAAGGAGTCAAAAACATTGTCCAAGGGGTATTTTTATAATATTATTTTTGAAGACATTTTTAACAATATGTGTGTTTTTGGAGCCATAGGCGTAGATCCGGCTTGGGGTGGTGGGGGGGAATCTCCCCAATATTTTGCCAGGGGATGGTCCATACAATTGACGCCTGTATGTGGGTTTCTGACCAAATTAACCTCATATTTGGCCATTTTAGCCTCCAAAGTGCACATTTTTGCGCGCTTCTCGCGAATTTATTCCACTTTTGCACCATATTTCAACAGTTTAGCTTCCAAATTTGCCAAATTTTTTTGTACCATAAACTTATTCTTTCTCCAAAAGGTGCTGGATTCACTTTACTTCAAGACACCCCCGAGTCAAAAAAATCTACGCCACTGTTTGGAGCAGTGGCGGATCTAGAGCAGTCAGAAGGGGGTGGGGTAATTTTAGAAGAAAATAATAATATTTAAAGATGCCCCATGAGAAGAAAGAAACTTTTGCAAAATGAAGACCTAGTTGAAGCAATTTGGTGGATCATTTTGGCAATATTAATGTGTAAAATTTTAGTTTAAAAAGCCGAACATGTGTGAAATGAGCAGTCCATGGAGTCTTTCGTGGACGGCAAGTTTTCCCTATTATGGTAGGCCTATAAATTGTGTTAAACATAAATTGGCAAATGTCGAAAGCAGAAGTGAAAGTGGCCATTTGTTTATCAACTACGCAGGGTGATGTTCCCCCCTTGGGACTAGGGATTTGAAGGAGTCAGAAAAGTGCCTGAACGCGTAAATACACGTGTTTTGTGCGTTAAAGAAAGCCCTGGTTTCCATTTGTGTAGAGTTGGGCAACTATCACTTTTTTCCTAGTCGACAGCAAATAGTCACGACTACGACTATAGTCGTGACTATCTTTGGTCAGAATTGAACCACAAAATTGGGTGAAAGTTTGGTGAAAATTTACAATAACAAGTCAACAAGACCAATTTAATGATGATTTATGGACTTTATGATTAAGTAAAGGTTTAAAGGAAGGTTTAAAGGTAAAGGGGACGATCCTGTATAAACAGTGATCGGAGTGCCCATCTCTATCTCTTTCATGTAATGTTGCTATAGGGGGATCGCTACACCTCCTCTACAGCGAGTCTGTTACCTTCCCAGCATTTAAGAATGCCGGTAGCCATTTAAACACCTGGGTGGAGAGGAGTAATCGAGATAAAGTGCCTTACTCAAGGGCGCAACACGATGGCGTCGCCGGGGCTCGAACCCGCAACCTTCCGATTATGAGTCAGTGCCCGTTCCGCTAGGCCACCGTGCTCCCACTTTATGATTACTTGATAGTGTTACTATTGGTAAGACAATCACTAAAATTTTTATCACATTTTCACAGTTTATATGCAAGTATTTTGTTGGTTTTGGTGCGGATATCTGGCGGTTTTAACATGATTTTGTAACATTTAAATATAGTTGGGGTTGACAACTTTTGGTTTTCAATAGTCGTATTCGCGACTATTACTGGTAGACTATTGGCAACTTAGTCGCCCAACTCTACATTCGTGATCATACAATAAATTGACAAATGAAATGAAGAAAACTTTACCTTTTTCCCCAACATTGAAGAATTATATTTTTTGGTTACTAAGATTATTAAATCATATTTCCGTATTTTCAGAGACTTGGAAGCTTACAAGAACCAATCGTAGTTGTAATCCAGCGAGAACCGGTTCTCAGGTTCTCATCAAATTTGAATCTCGTAGTTGTAATCTAGCGAGAACCGGTTCTCAGGTTCTCGTCAAATTTGAATCTCTGTGTATAAATGCAATCATGCTTAACCCAGAGGAGCTAATGGAGATGAGCTTTTGTTGCACTGAGCCCTTGACATGACGACAGGCCTTGCCGTTTGAGGAGAGCTAGAGTGACTGCTCCCCATCACTCCCCTCAAATAAAGCTGAGGAGAGCTTTTTATTGCTCGCCTACCTTTGGCGTAACAATAATAACCACATATGTACAGTACAGTAAAAGTGCTCTCTTAGTGCTCAAGGAGAGCGATTAAAAACTCCCCTGCAAATTTCAAAATGCAAAGCTTGGATGAGCAAAATAAAATCATGTTATTTGGCTGTAAGTATGTTTTATCCTTTTTGCACAAATCTGCACAAAATACAAAAGTTCTGCAATCAAGTTGGGGAGTCTTTATAAATACTCATTAGGTGGGATGGGGTGGAGGTTATGGAGGGGGTCTGAAAGGTCTTAGCAGCGAAAAAGGGGTGGCCACATTTGTTTTAACAGTCCAAAAAAAGAGGGGAGTCTGACTTTTTCAGAATTAAAGCATGTCAACACCACCATGTCCTGAGACAAGCCCCAGTCTAATAATATTTTGGCCCATTTTAGCATTAAAAACTAGAATTTTGTGCCTACTTTGTGTGAACTTGCCTCAGTGAAATCAATTTGGAAGCCAGTCATCAGAGCAATTATTCAAATTTGCCCTTTTGGAGTTCTGCCCGCATGTCTATAATTATGGTCAGCACCATCTACTGGACAGAAATCTATCAGAATTGGCTTCTGATTCTTCTTTGTTCTTGGTATTCTTTTAAAATACATTGGTTATTCCTCACTTTTACAGGTAGCATAAATTAGATTATTCTTTCCATCTCAATTTACACAATTACACATGGTTATACACAGCAGGGGTGGCCAACTTGCACAGCACATGCAACCCTCAGTAACTTCTAGAACAGAGCAATGCACATATAATAAATCAAATTAAACTTGAGTAGAGATGTGGATGCCACAAAAGACACAATGGTGCATATTGCTCACTAGGCTATTCCAGTTGAAATCCATACACCCCATATGGAAGACATGACCTCAATCTTCCACACAGGGAGTGAGAATTTTAAATGTGGTTACCTGAATGGACTATATTTGAAATGTACACTCCCTGAGTGAAAGATTAAGGTTGTATCTGCCAGAGGGAGTACGCAATTCAAATGGAATACCCTATTTGGGTGATGGGCCTTGGAAACTGAGTTTCAAAATATTAACAAGAATTTTTGGACACAGTAGAAAATGATACAAACCTCTTTGTAGACAAGTCTGAGTGTCAGGAAACCCAACAGACCAGTAGTGTTCAGGTGTGCTGGGTGGACTGAAATGACCTCGATGTCTGGAGCAAGTCTTCATGCGCTCTTCTCTTTCCTCATCTGTAAGCTTCATGTCTTTGTAGAACTGTACCAATGATACAAATAATAGATTTAAAATACTTTAAAAAATAATGTAAATATAATGTTAACAAACAAACAAAAAAACTCGTCTGCTCGGGTTAGAAAACACGTTCGTGCAAATGTTTTCTAGTCAGAAACGAGTCTCCGAGTATTTCTACTTTATAGAACTGGGGCCCGAGCACTGATGTTTTTGTTGACTTGGAACATTTGCCGTGATCAAGGATTATGTCCGACACAGCGTTATATTTAGGCCTATGGCCTTTTTGCGGCATGTCTCCGAATCAGTGGAAGAAACTCTACTTGGAACCTACTTATCATAACTTTTCATGCCGAGGTAGCCACCTCTACTTTATTAACTTTGAAGCTATTATTAGCTACGTACTACCAGTCAAGCTCTACCAGGTTTGTACTAAATTTTGGTCAACATAATTATCCGTCTCCAGTTATGTTCATGTTCATCCACCGCACCTCGACTGTTCATCATCACGCAGGACCGTGCGTCGTTTTCGCGTCACCAATTGCGTCTAACATCCGCGCTGTCTGGGCGTTAGTCATTGCGCAGTTTGAGCGCCTACACGCTGATACTTGGAATGCCTCTTTTATCTGGCAGCTCTGCAGTAAACATCACAACGCAGAAGTGACTCGTCTGCTCGGGTTAGAAAACACGTTCGTGCAAATGTTTTCTAGTCAGAAACGAGTCTCCGAGTATTTCTACTTTATAGAACTGGGGCCCGAGCACTGATGAAGACCTCAGCATCGCTGGATGCAGATGTTTTTGTTGACTTGGAACTTTTGCCGTGTTCAAGGATTATGTCCGACACAGCGTTATATTTAGGCATATGGCCTTTTTGTGGCATGTCTCCGAATCAGTGGAAGAAACTCTACTTGGAACCTACTTATCATAACTTTTCATGCCGACTTTATAAACAAAAAACACATCTACATAATTATGAACTTTGACATCTGCATAAAGTTTTTGTCTTGAATAGCAAAATCTATCAAAAACAAAACTTAAGATGTCAAAACAGCTACAAACATAAAAGTTACAACTGGCAGCTAGACTAGAATCACAATGTTGTCATTATTTTTTAAGCTGGGTCAATTTGTGGCCATGTATATGGCCTAATCAGGAATACTGATTTTCATGTTCTCATATCTCCATCTATAAGGTAATATTCATTCATTCCTATCATACCCATCTCTCTTTTTATTAAGCGACGTAAGATCAGATTTCTCCCTATGATTAAGGGTCCAATGAACTCCAATCACTTAATCACTAAGCAACTGTACTACCACGGTATCCCTACAAATATTTTAATTTTTAAAGCAAATTAAATAAAATTGAACAGTTTTCCTATGCTAGTCACAATTTTGCATGACTATATCTCACCCATGACTATATAAATAGTAACTTACTGCTTCACACTGTTTGCAGTCAAATGCCTTTAATCTCTGTCTCTCTTCCTTCTTCCTCACAATGTCTACATATTTGTAACCAGGACCTGCTGATTTGTTTGGCAACCTGTTCACATATAAAAAGAAATCCATTGTTAAAAGTCTGTAATACTAAACAATAAAATAAATAGTAGACAAGTTCTGCATGCTGCTATACTGAAATTTTGCTCATCTGACAACAGGCATCTGGTTAGAATAAGGGTTAGGAATAAGCTTAGGGTTTAGGGTTATTGATACGGATATAGGGTTGAGTCCAAAGTTAGGATTAGATCTTACAATACTAGGAACGTTCACGAACATGTTATCTTTCCTTCTAACACTGCCCTTGCAAACAATTTTTACAAAACGCAAGGTCCCATGCTATGGAAAGAACTCCCTTCTTCTCTCAAATTGACTCGGACTCTTGCTACCTTCAAATCCAACTTAAAGAAATATTTCATTTGTGGTTACACAGAGGGCAACTAATACCTTCACGATACATTTCGTTCTTCTTTTGTACTTTAGTTCAATCCATTTTTTAGTAAGTACTTGCTCACACCCTCACATCCTTAAGTCTTCAGGAGCCATAGTTTTACTTCAACTTCATTCCTTCTATCGTAACTATCATCCTCGTGTTAAATCGGATCATCTGTTTTGTGTTTGTCTGTCTGTCTGTATGTCTGTCTGTTTGGTAACTATTTGTGAGCCTTCCAATCTAATCACAAGGACCAAGTGATAGCTGAACTTTTATTGCAACACAAAGTGGCACAAATCCTGCTCAACACCCAATGTTCATTCTTTATTTTGTACTCGGGGATATTGTCACTGAAAAATTGTAAACAATACCGACCCTAATTTTGGAAATTCCGGAAAGTTTTTTCCCAAAAACATTTTTTACATCCATCCTTAACATTTTTAAAAACAGTTTAAACTGTTTTAAAACATGAATGATGTGGTATACAGTAGAGAAATAGCCCAATTCACACCTATTTGGGCTATTTGTTAAGCTAATTTAATAGGAAATCATGTTTTGGCTATGACTTAAGAAAATCCTACCGACCGACCCTATCCCTGGAATAGATCTAAGCACAATCAAACAATTTTCTGGCCTATTGGATTGCTCGTCAGTAGGCGAAGAATGCCAAATGGTATCTGAGTGTTCCAAGAGAGGATGTGAAGTAAAATGTGCTCAGGTCAAAGATAGGAGCATGAAGCGGACCACCACTCACCTGTCAAAATCATGTGCATATCTTGTGCCCAAAGACTGGTCAGCATCTTTCTCCTCACTTCTGCCTGGATACTTAATACCCATTCCAGATGCATCCTTATCATTGGTAACCATAGCAACATCATCTCCTGGTACTTCCTCATTATCTTCATCACCAAACAAATCTTCGCAACTATTATCATGTTCATCTTCAATCTCCTGAACCTCTTCAATTTCCTTCTCCTCCTTATTTCTAACTCCACCGTGTACTGTTGATTTCTCAGTATCATGAGCGGTTCTTCTCTTCTTTCTTGATAATTTTGATACAGCTGCACCACGATTATCATCAATCATATCAAACACAACATCTTCCGATATGACATTGGACTTTTGTTGATTTGTACCGATAAGCGGTGACATTCCTTTCGCTCTACTTCTATCAAACCCATGTTCATCTGTGGAATCTTTAGTAACCATGGTAACCTTCTCATTCCTCTTCCTTGGAGATTTCCTCTTCTGAGGCAGAACCGGCATTTTGAATTCACGCTGCTTCTCCCTCCTGTCACCTTCATCCCGATCATCACCAATAGTATCAATATTCTCCAAGATCGACAGCTCTATAGCCTTGGCAAGTGACTCATCATTTTGAGAATCAATGCTGACTTTGCCAACACCATTGTATTGTTCGAGTAAAGATGTATTTTCCGTCCTGTTTTTTGTTTGAAACATGTGCGGTAACAGCCTGCTTTGCTTGAGAACTTTACCACCTTTAGCAGACGATTTGAGCTGCATTTCCGAGATATCTAACATCTGATTTGATGATAGATGTGGCCTACTGCTGCTTGATGGTTTTTCAGGTGACAATGGCTCCACAGGTGGACTGTTTTCTTTGTCAGGTAAGCTTCCACCAAGATTTGTCTCATCATTTTCATCGACACTTCTCTCTTCATCAACTCTACCAGTGGACAGCTGCTTCTGAGATGTTCCTTTTGAATTGTCAAGTCCATCTTTACCACTGATGTCTTCATATTCTAAAGACTCATCAAGGCGAATTTTTCGTTTCCGAGGGTTAGGCTTCCAATTTGACGTACTGGACCGGACTTTGTGCTCTGCATTAATATCATCCAACCTTTGGTAGCTTGAACTAGGCGTGTCTTTATCTTGTGATACATTGGGTGTGGTCGTACAGTGTATAATTGCATTGGGTGTGGTGGTACCTTGTATAGATGCGTTGGGTGTGGTCATACCGTGTATAGTTTTAGGGGTGTGGATCCCCAGAGGAGGCTGCAAGAGAAGCAGAGAAGCTTCTGATTGACAGCTAGCATCATTAAGATTAATACTTTGTGGTGTTTTGTTAGGTTTGGTCTGCAATCCATGGTATGTGTTTAATGGTGTTTTCTTAATGTCAAGGATTACTTTGACCTCATCTCCAAAATCATCATCATTGGCATCTTTTCCTCCGCAGAATTTTGGAGAAAGCTGTGTACTTGAAAAATCCACTGGATACTGGGATTCTGATCTTGGCAGAGATCTTCTATGGATTTGACTCACACGCTGGCTCACAAAGCGCGTTTCATCATTATCAAATTCTCTTACAGTTTGGTGTTCATGATCATTTTGATTAACAAGAGATGACGATTCGTATACTTCTTTTGCTTGTCTTTGGGAAGAAATTCTGGAGCTACATGTCAAATTTCGCGGAGTGCTTGCACAAGTCGGTGGGTCGAAATCAGATTCATCTAACGACTCCAAACCTACAAGATCCCCCTGGACTGCTAACGTCTCCGGAACTGATATCACTCTTGGTTGTCTTCTACCATCACCACCTGCATATAGGTCATCGAGGTCAGGGGATGATTCCATTTCATCATATGGGTGGCATGTCTCTGGAACAAGAATTTTCGCATGGACATGTTGCCTTTCACTGGCTCCCTGTCCTATTAATTCATCAGCTAGAACAGATTTCTTGACAATGTTTTGTGAATCCCCTTGCATATCATTATCAATCTCATCTTCTGCATCCAGTGCCTCCCTTCTATGGGCTGGATGATCACTTGGTGAGGTCTTCAAACTATCACCGCGGCTTCTTTTAGCTGCCTTCAACTCTGCGAAATCTTTCTGTGTAGCTTCGGTTAATGGGATGTCCAGTTCTGAGTATCTAACTTTCTTGCTGGTTTTGCCTTTGGTTAATTTGTTGACTCTCAATGGCTTGGTAGTTTCTTCAGGACTGGTATTTCTTTCATCATCTGCAGCAAGAAATTTAAAAATTCACCAGTCAGTAAAAAACAAACCAAAAATATTCAAAACAAATTCCGAAGTGACTGAATAATTCTAAAAATGTCAGGGTTGTTTGATTTAAATCACATTGATTTAAATCAAATCAACTTTTTTAATTTTTTACCATTTTTGATAATAAGTTAATTTCTTTGTTGAATTACCTGGTTTACATCATTCCTACTTACACAACTGTATCATTCCTAATGTTTCTACAAATCTTAATTTGGATACAATTAAAATACCTCTATATGATGTCACTTTATCTATTGCAAAAAAATCATCTTCCAAGTGCAGAATTCAACAGGATTTTCCCCCAAGAAATTGCTCATTGTTTATTTTTAAGGTGTAAATTCAGCTTCAGATTTGTTAGACAATTAAGTACATTGTATGGTCTTTGTAGTACCATCCAGTCTCTCATATCCAGACCTCTTTTATACGGATCTTTGTTATCATGATCTTGATGCAAAAACATGTTTATGCTTTGACACTGTAATTTCATGTCGGAGGCATTAACATCTTTTAAATCAGTGTTATTAGGGAACAACCCAAAAGTTCGATGAAGCCCTATAAATGAAAGTCCTTTCGTTAAAAGGCTAACCCCCTCCCCTCTAACGTAAGTGTTAAATATCAAAAATTCCAACCCGTATTCATTGGGCTAAGGGTCGTCGGTATATGGTCGATGGGGTTGTGGAGGGGTGCGACATGGCTAGGATATTGATCACATTTAAGAAACAATAATTCTATTTTATTTTGAAATATTTTTCTTCATAAAAAATGGACTTGCTGGATTTTCAAATAAAGTGCGGAACATGAACAGTTGCTTTAAATGAACTTACAAGTTGCAGGTTGCGAGAACTGCACTCTATATTTATTTGAAATCATTTTGAAGCAACCACTGTAAAATGCCAATATCGTACTTCAGAAAATACTAAAATTTTACAATTATATGTGACCCTCAGCACAACTGAGCCCTGAAGTCGCCAATCATCATTTTTGAGATATTCAACCAAAATATTCTGCTTGAAATTAGCTTTAAAATGATGTATATCATGTCTATAGCACTTGACATTTAAGTAGTGAAAAATCAATAAAACAGTCAATAAATCCTTTGTTTTCTATTGTTTATTGTTAAGTTCGTTGGAGCATATGTGGCACTGGCGACATCCGGGCTCAGTTGTGGAGGATGGTCACATATATTAAATCCTTAAAAAAAGATCAACTTTGACCGATGTTTTAACTACTTCTTTACAAACGTAATCAGACTTTTTGACCCCCTCCCTCCCTAACGAAAGTACTTTCGTTTATAGGGCTTCATCAAACTTTTAGGTTGTTCCCTTATTACCCCATATGTAGATTTTTTGTGGTCCCAATTTTAGCACTTGAGACATTCAATGTCATCATTTCAACAATAATCCTGATTTTTTAATTATCCAGACAATACTTGACCCCATCAGGGCCAAATAAAAGAGGCTGGGCTGTATTTCCTTCATCTTGGTTAAATAAATGTTATTTCATTTAAGTGTACCTTGATTTGCAGGCTCATTGAGAACAACTGGTTCATCGCCATCTTGATCACCATCACTCCCTTTATCTAAATTCCTTTGAGGGCAAACAAAGAAGGGGTAAGAAAAAAGAAAAGAAAAAAGATATAAAAACACATGATCTTCATCTTCCACACAGGGTGTGTGAATTTGAAATGGGGTTACCTGAATGGGTGACTCTATTTGAAATCTACACCCCCTCTATGGGAGATTAAGGTCATCATCTCTTCCTTTGTGGGAATTTGGATTTCAACTTGAATAGCCCATTTCATGCCAGATTAACAGCCTGTGTCACACCCAGAGTTCAATACAAGCGCTATCACAGTGCAATTTACACCCAAAAATTCACCTGTTGCGATACAACTTTAAAAGTGTGGTGTAAAATTGTGATACCACCTTATACTGACTTCATGCGTTGATTGTCTATCAAATTGCTCTGTGTCAGATGAAATTGCACCAGAACTTTCAAAATGGGGTGCAAATGTGTACCCCATGAGGGTCAAAAAATTAATTCAAAGACTGGTCACACCAAATGTGCATTTCAATCAAATTAGATGATAATGCATGCAATTATATTAAGGGCAATTATAATAAAAGTTATTGATGTCCATCAATGACCTCTGCATCGATGACGTAGCAGAAGATGATGTGGTACAATTACCTCCTTGTGCGCATCCTATGTGACAGAAGAGTCCCAAAATTGGCCAAAATCAGTGTCAGCCCTTTTAAAAAACCTTTTTTTTTAACTTTTAGTTTATAATTTTAATGTTTTTTATTACTTTTTCTGTGTATAAATTTACTTTCAAAGCTAAAATTGCCCAACAACATTTTCTTAAGAAGAAAATCATTACTGTAAACCCATTATAACATTTATAGCTGTCCATTCCTCTATCTATGTTTCCAATAAACCTTGCATCTTACGCCTCTAAGTATGCAGTCATTCTAATTGAATCCATTTCTATGGTGTATCTTGCATATTAATTGAAGGTCTGAAGTGAAGTACAAACACACAAACCAGATCGGCTTCGAGGTCGGGACACATTTCAAGATTGTTCATTAAAGATCATAAAGATCATACAGGTCTCTCAATTTTTCTACTGCTGTATAAGTTGAAATTTTCGCGCGATTAATTTTCCGCGTTTTGTCAATTTTGAACTGTTTCCCTTGTTTTTAAATTTGGCCTGTACACAAAAGGGAATATATTCGCACATTATTTTCATGGTAGCAGCTTGAAACGACCAAAGCGTGAAAATAAAATGTAGCACAAAAATTTGCACTTTTGCAGTATGTGCTGAATTTTCTCAGATCAAATTGGATGTTTGTGTGTAAATCAGAACCATAAATTTGCAGGGTTTTCCAGTGAAGTTTATTGTTGCTTACCTTCTTTCATCACAGTCAAGTTGAGCTAGTCTTCTTTCAAGTCTTGCTTTGTCTTCCTTCAATTCTTTGATCTCAACACGGAGCTCTTTTGTAACGCTATAGTTGCTAAAAAATGAATAAAAAAAAAAGACCTTTATTTATCAAACTTCATGAATTTGAGACTTCCATTCCAATATGGATATGATCTAATGCATGACAGTATAGGGGCCATGCAGCCAAAAAGGGCTCTATTTAACAGTTTCGTAGCACAGATGTTTGAAATGGACAAATCATGTATCAAAATGTTCAGGAGAGTCTGGAGAATCTTTTCTGCCATGTTGTCAAATCTGTAATTCGGGCGTTCTATTCCGTTTTCATGGCAAATCAGAATGTGGCATTTTAAATTTTTTAAATAGCATGACCGTTATCATGGAAATGGAATAGAATGTGTGTGTTACAAATTTTGACAATTAACATGCCAGAAAAGATTCTACAGACTCTTCTGAACATTTTGATATATGATTTGTCCATTTGAAACACCTGTCCAATGACGTGGAAATTTCATGGGCCTGGCCCCTGTGATGAAGGTCAAAGTAAGAGAACAACAGGTTAATATTCCTGTATTAATTTTACACACAATTAGGATTACAGTTTAGGGTTAGTTTAGTATTAGGATTAGGATTAAATTTTCTATGTTGTTTGTGTTCTGTGGCCAGTTCCGTAGTTACGGACATACATTTCAGATAATTTGAGGAATGAGGACCAAGTACTTCTAATTTATTGAGGCATACTGACTTTGAACATAATGTATTTGAGGTATCTCTGAACTCTGAAAATTGCATACCTGCCAACCCTAAAACCTCACAAATAGGGACAAATGGGAGAAAAGGCACACAGTGTCATCGCCCCGATATCTTCATGGCAGAAATCGCCATGGTAGGTTGAATCCACCGCCACGCATAGCCATTTTATATCGACCTGTTTAATAGTTTTGTGTCACATAAGAGCCGAAGGACATCTGACTAAAGCTACTGACAATAGCCCCGATTAGCCCGGTTACTGTCCCCTCGCTGTGTGTTAGTCAAGCATGGTACACCATAGGTCATATGGTTTTAGACTACCTTCACGATTGGCCTATACAATGCGCTATATAATTCGGCACATATAAATCAAAATTATTGTCAGTTTTTGACTCAAGACGCAAGCTAGTATCTCAAAGCGCAAGCCAGCGACTATCATATCTGTTAAAAATATATATTCAAGTGCAAAGGAACCACATCTGGTTTCTTTATACGAAATCATTTACGGGAGATATTCATCATTTTCAAACCCGCTATCCAAAGATTTATTGTCTGAATATCAATCGTGCATAGCACATTTGCCACATCCATGTGTATCGATCCCGTGTATTCATTTCAGTGTCTCTTGCTGTATAGTGTAATTATTAACCGGGCGATGTCGGTGTGAGGCATGCAAACCTGTTCTATACTTACTTCTTGTAGGCATCATACACTTTCCTGTATTTTCTCTGCATTGATTGCAGCTTAAGTTCCAATTCTGTAAAGACACCAATTATACAAATGTTATAAAACTAAAGTGAACATTTTCATGGCACATAAATTTGTGTGCTTTTCATACTCAAAACAGCTACAATGGAAACAAAACATGCACAATTCGTCATTGGGCAGGGGAAACCTCCTACATGTATGTGCCTGTGGCCCCTGAACATGTTTAAAACAAAACTGCCAACAGGTTACATTGGAGGCTTTTCTTTAAACATGTTCAGTGGCCAATGACACATAGGAGGTTCTTCCTGCCCAACGACGAAATCAATTTTAATCTGAAATGCTAAATATTTCAAAGTAGCTTGCAAATTTGAAGGAAAATGTGACATGATTTGATATGAGATGGCGATTGAAATACATTTTTTACAGCAGGGCTTCAAGCCTTCTAAAAATGTTGTACCGTATTCATTCCAATAACCGCCCCGGGAGCTTAACAAAGTCGTTTTGGGTGGACGCTTATTTTTTTTACATTGTTTTAGTCATCAATCACCATCTGATAGTATTTAGTTACTCACAGTATAATGCGCCCTATAAAAAAATGGTGTCCATATTTTACCTGCTTATGGCAACCGCCAGCAAATAAAATTCAATTTTGAAGTTAGAATCACCTCAAATTTGGCCTTTTAATAGCATTTGCAGGCAAGTTAATGGAAGTATTTTGACAACATTGGATGGGCGGTATCGCTGGGTGGGCGCTTATAGGGGCATGGGCGGTTAATGGAATGAATATGGTACATGTACGCATACAGGACAGCGGAAGTCAAATACACTAGGATAAACAATAGTCTATGAAATGAATGAAACCCTTACTTTTTACTTGATTGTTGTGGGTGTGAGATAATTGAAGCAGTAGCCCAGTGAATGAATCTGTGTCATCTGTCAAACGAAAAGGATCAATAGAGTTTTCCGAGGATGAAACTGCACCAGTGAAATGGGAGGATGAGATGCTTCTTGGGTTGTCACCATCCATTATTCTGTATCAAATCAAACATTACAGTTATCAGGATAAATAAAGGGGCAAATCAACTTGTACAAATGTATATTACTTTTTGTTATTTTAAAAAAAAATCCATTTTAGTAGCAGTGTTAATTAGTTATTACAGTCCATTATTTAAAGGTATAAAATTGCACATTTTTGTGGAATTTTGGCACTGCCTCATTTTTCAACCAATTTTTTTAAAGGTGTCAAAATGCTCAGGAGGATCAGCTGCTTCAATTCAGCTGGTACCCTAAACTTTTTAAACATCACCCCTTTTTTTGGGCTGTACAGCCTACTAGGCCTACATGTATTAGAAATAGTTGTAAATTGTAAATAACTACGGTAAAAGGACATTTTGTGATCCACAGCCTCATCCCCCCACTTTTTTCAAAACAAGTTGAGATTTTTATACTACTGGAAACCTCTGGCTACTTAATGTTTATGTACCGTACCGGTACCAAAACTTTCTTGCAGATAAATTTGTTTAGCAAAAATATTGTCAAATTTGAATTTCATTCTGGTATACCAGAACGAAATTACAACACTGGGAGGCTATGTAGCAGTGTACATGTATTCACACACAAATTTAAATAATGCATAACTCCCAAACGGAAAATCAGAATCAACTGAAATTTGAGGAATAAGCTTTTTTCGTGGATATCATCAATGTCATATGCAGCAGTTCAGTTTTGACATCGAAGTAAAGAAAAACATACACGTGCCTTACATTGCGTACGGTACACGCTTAGTACGCTACATGGACGTAACGTGCATGTTCCAGCCTGGCCAAGAATTATTTGATAGTCTAGTCTATTGTTAAAGCCATATTTAATGGCAAGCAATCATTGGCATTATAATTTTCAATTTTCTTTGCTATTCGGCTCAAAATTAAAGCCATATTATAACATTTGCTGAGAAGAACGCCCTCAAAAAATTTTTAAATTCAGGTTTTTACACGATTGTAACGTACTTTAGTACCGGGGTAAACAAAGATTCTCTGAAAAAATCAAGACTTTAGGTGCTGTAGTTTTGTCAAAATCCGATATATCTGACAGTAAAAGCTAACATTTTATGGAAAATAAATACAAATCTATTTTTAAAGAAATGTTATAATTAAAAGGGGACATACATGTATCTTACAGTAAGAGCTAACATTTTATGGAAAATAAATACCC
This sequence comes from Amphiura filiformis, assembly GCF_039555335.1. Classification (NCBI taxonomy): domain Eukaryota; kingdom Metazoa; phylum Echinodermata; class Ophiuroidea; order Amphilepidida; family Amphiuridae; genus Amphiura; species Amphiura filiformis. Next base: position 88,833 of record NW_027305633.1, read on the forward strand.
GGTACTAATCTATTTTTACAGAAATGTTATAATATGGCTTTTAGTTTAAAGGTCCGTAACCCGATCGACAACATCATCCCCCCCATTTTTGTCACTGTTTGAAATGAGTTTTTGGAATCACAAAATAGATCGGGAATTACGGCACATGTTATTGCTTGCCTTCCCAGAATACAATTCACGCATACCAAGTATTGGATTGCAAATGTTGCTATTTATTCACATTTACGCTGAAAATGCTCTCGTTTTTTCACAAAGCTGCGGGGACGATATTTGATATTATATGTAATTTTAAAACAATCCATATCCTAAACCAATAGGGTTACCCCCCTTTAAAGTTTATCAACATGGTCAACAATATTATTATTTTAATGTTATGTAAAGTTAATTTTGTATTATTTCCGTGGTCCGGGTACGCGCTGGTGAATTGCGATCGCGTTGAAGTGACAAGGTCACCTACTACGCGCCGTGCCGAAGACCAATGGGTCAACCAGCTTTTTGTAGGTATGCTAGGTGAATTCAAATTTGCCATCAAACTGCATCATTTTATGTGATATCAAATTAAAGCCCTTGAGTAAAGAAAGCCAAAACTGAAAACATTTTTGTCATAGCACTTTCCGTAACAAAGTTACATCTTGTCAAAGATTGACTTTCATCAAAAAGATTCTGCTAGCAAAATTCCCCAAAACAGCATTTAGGGGTGTTTCTAGATCTTAGTCTCATGGCGATAGCAGCTTTTTTTAATGGAACTGCTACATGTATCAAAATCCCTCTAAAATTCCATGTGCGAGTGGCTCATCACCATAAAAAATCATATATTTTGGTTAAGTGAAGTATAGAAAACATATAATTTATGTAGGTTTCCTTCACCGACCTGTTCTCGAAAAAAATCAAATTTCTATGTAAATATGCAATTATGCATTGTGTTTGGGCCCCGGTCTCGGCGAATTTAGCTGACTAGCAACTAAGGTTTGCCTGGGATATCTACTTGTTGCCAAGTGCGTTGATCAGCCAATCATCAAACAAACGAATTATGGAGGGGATGACCAGAAGGCCAGTAAGGCCAGAGGGATCACCCCCCTTAACAAAGAAATGTTACCATCAAAAGAAGTAAAAACAAAACAAAGCATAACAAACAAACGAGAAACACAATGCTCAAGAATTAATCATATTTTGAGATCAAGTCACGTTTATATATCTTACGGAAATGTTTCAATGAATTTGCCGTTTTATTGAGTTTGGCAATGAATTCCATAATATTGGACCAGCAGTACGAATGGCATGGTCAGTAAATGTTTTGTTGTTCTTCATTAAGTTGAATTTATCTGCGTTTCTCGTTTGGTAATTATGAATATTGGAACGTAGTGTAAAGAAGCCATCAAATACGCCCGGTAATTCATTATTACTGTACTTGTACATAAATACCCCCAATTCAAGTTTGTAGCTAGGTGTCTGCAAGAGTTAAAATATTGTATTTGGCAAACTTGCCCTAAAAAAGTTGCCGTGCCCCTTCAGATGCTTAATTCGAGGGCTGAAACAAAGATGTTTTTCAATTTTAATAAAATTGCATAAAATATTTGATATAAGATATCTAAGTTTCTAGTTTGCTTTATTCATACCACTGTCCAGTATTTTAAATTGTTATGACATTCAAAGTTTAATTTATATTAAAATTTTGTTACATTTGCATTTGGCCAATTCCATGCCAAAAGTGCCTTTTGTAACGTCCGTAACAAAATTTTGGAACATTATTGCTCAAAACAGGAGCATTTATTTCAAATTTGCTAATGATGCCTCCATAGATTGATGCCAGACCTACTTCAAGATAGTAAAGAAAAAAATCTGAGGAAGCACCTTGACAGTTTTTTTTCATTATGAAAAACGTTACGGACGTTACATTTGAGATAAAATGTAACGTCCGTAACACTAAATTAACAGTGTAGGACGATACAGGAGTATTATTTTCAAACTTGCTTTTCATGTTTACATAGAATGGAGTCAGGGCTTGCTCAATATAGTTAACAGAAAAAAATAAAACCCAGAACTGAATGGAGATTTAAGGATATGTACCATCTGTCAAAATGGCAGGCACTTTACAGTAACGTCCGTAACGCTGCTTTCTAATTTCTGTAGCTAATTAACTAAGAAAGCCAAAACAAAATTGCTTCATTATATTGAACATTAGAGTGTGTACTAGTAGCATACAAAGAAATAAAGTGTTATCATAACAGCAAACATGTGTGCTATTCACTTAAAAGTTGCAAGTTGCATGTATCTGTAACGTCCGTAACGGTGGAATTGGCCATTTGCTTTTTGGACGAAACAAGTTAAAATCGACGATGGAGGGGGGGTAGGCCTACTTGATTGACATTTCTCGTCTTTTTAAATATTCTGCATGTAGGCCTACTGAGAATGTTTTTAATTTCAATGAAGTTATGCACTTGTAAATGATGTTCAAAGAACGTTTACTCTTAATATCAATTAATATCTTCATGAAAATGACAAATCAGCAACCATTTTGCATTCATGTGCATCAAAATGACGAAAAATGGCAATTGTCGGCTACGGTACCGGTATCATGCTTGTGTTTGAAATCGACATCCTGTCTAAAGTATATAAAAGAAAATAACCCAAATTTTCTTTAAATTAATTCAAAATATAGTGAAAAAGATAACATTAAAATACTTTTTAAGACCTAAAAACAATGTTTTAGCCTCTTCAAGGGTTCATACCACTAAATCCGCCTGTGAAGCGGTTTCCGGCAAAAGTTTATCACAACTACACAATCAAACTTGCACCATTGGCACTGTACAAATAATTAAGAGAACACACCAGGTACCACCATGATGATCAATTGCACAGTTGGGAAACCACCAACCAACAGTACACACAGAGCTGCTCACATTACAACCCCATGCACTGAATTAGGGGTTCATTCATATATGGTCATTTTCACGGTAAAGGGTGTAACTTTGGATTTTTAACATTTTAATCCGTAGTGTTCTAATAAAGCCACGGAATTCCATGATTTTTGGCCACATAAGTCATCTAGTTAGCAGCTACCTTGGGTAGCATAATCAGCTTTGGGAGTTACTGCGTTCAGTTTTAGCAGGCTTAATGTACTTAATATTGCCATTTTGAAAAACTATAAAAAACAGTACTTAACATTTTTGTAAAACCCTGTGTTTTCTTCAGTTAGTTCATGGATAATTTTTCTTATCCTGAAAGTACAGTCATATGTTCAGTAAACACTGCCACATTAGATTTAATTGTGAACAGCCCTGTATTTTTGAGAACCGGACTTCGATATTTGTTGTTTCGGAGGCTTCATTTTCCGTTAACAATTGTTAACAAACTTTGTGGGTGTAGCTTTGGTTCATAATTCTTGGTTATTTCTTCACTTCTTCTTGATTCATAACAGTTGTTATCTTAACTTGAAATGGGTAACAAAAATTAGTCGATTTGCAAGCTTTTAAAATTTTTATAAAATCTTGACTTCAAAGAGCCGTTTTCCGTTAACTTTTTGAAGCCTCGAAACAAACTGTTCAGCAAGCTTGTGCAAATATAAATAAAAGAGCTCATCCAATCTATTTATCAAAATGTAGCAAAGTAGATCCTCAAGTCACATGTTTTTAAATCGTGGAGATATATATCACCGTTTGAAAATGGGACCCAATACAAACTTTCCGTTAACAATTGAAGCCTCCGAAACAAATGAAGCCTCCGAAACAACAATAAGATTAATTATCATCTATGCATATCTAAATTGGTGTGTTTCATACTGATATCTGCATTGTAATTATTACTTGATATGTGCAGAATGTCATAAATTTATAAAAAAATTGACATTATGGTTAATGTTTGAAAAATATACTGATACCCAAAAAGCCTGTTTCGGAGGCTTCACATGCAAAAAACACCATGCTAAACAAATGGGTGAAAAAATTAACATGTGATAAATGATGATGCGCGCATGAACACACGAGGTCAAAACGCGGTTAGCAGTCGGACGTAAACACGGGAAAATTGGACTTTTTATATAGCGCTAATTTTCTCAAGAAGTAGACCTAAAATGTTGTGTCATTTTCAGATATGTTATGCAGAATTTTGTTCTGATTAAGTCCCTGGAATTAAGATGATATCAAATATATATTTCAAAAGTAGAGGTAACTCGACTTATATGGCCTAAAACGTGACCCCTATTTCGCACGTTAAGTCTATGGAAGGCTATTTTGTGTTATGTACCATTAACATGATGTAACCATTGACGTACTAAATTTTTATTTAGTACGTCCATGATGTAACATGTACTAACGAATGTGAGACGACTCGACCTCCGGACTACTCGACTTCTGACAACTCGACCTCCGTGACAGCTCGACCACGGACAAGTCGACCTTCCTCAAAACTCGAGCTTTATATTCACCGTGCACTTGATGCATAAGTCACAATGTAGAACTTTATTAGTTTATTTTTACACAGCCGTGACGTTAGTCACGGCTGTGTCTTTTTTCTTACAGGTTCTTTCTTCTTTCTTTCTTCTTTCTTTCTTCTTTCTTTCTTCTTTCTGCCGACCACTACATTTGCTCTAGCACTTACATGCTTATACCGATTTTGACCTAACTTGGTCACAACCGTCATTGACCATGCTCCTACATGTCATATGAAACTCATGGGGTCAAAGGTCACGCAGGGGTCATAGGGGTCAAAAACGTGATTTCAACTCAAAATGCTTCTTCTCTCACAGATTACGTAGGACAGTGACACCACTTGCACACATGCATTGTTACTATCCAGTGTCTATGGGGTCCTCACAGATTTGGGGTCAAAGGTCATTAAGGGGTCACTTCCGGTATAAAACGAAAAACCGTCAATTTTTTTTATTTGCTAAGAAAAACATAGGACAGTAACGGTATGTTCACACATAAATTGTAGTTACCCTGTGTATATGTGGTATTTTTTTATTTAGGGTCAAAGGTCATTAAGGGGCCACTTCCGGTATAAAACGAAATACCTTTAAAATGCTTCTTCTCCCACAAATTACGTAGGACAGTGACACCACTTGCACACATGCATTGTTATTACCCAGTGTCTATGGGGTCCTCACAGATTTGGGGTCAAAGGTCATTAAGGGGTCACTTCCGGTATAAAACGAAAACCGTCAAAAATGTTATTTGCTAAGAAAAACATAGGACAGTAATCGGTATGTTCACACATGAATTGTGGATACCCAATTCATATGTGGTATTTTTTTATTTGGGGTCAAACGTCATTAAGGGGTCACTTCCGGTATAAAACGAAAAACCGTCAAAAATTTTTATTTGCTAAGAAAAACATAGGACAGTAACGGTATGTTCACACATGAATTGTGGGTACTCAATTCATATGTGGTATTTTTTTATTTGGGGTCAAATGTCATTAAGGGGTCACTTCCGGTCTGAGACGAAAAACCTTCAAAATGCCCCTTCTGCCACAAGTAACATAGCAAAGTGGTGCCACATGCACCCATGCATTGACATTAGCCTATGTCTATGGCCGTTTTCATATATTTTGGGGTCATAAGGTCATTAGGGGTAACAACACGGCTGTGTTCGTGGGTTAGACCACAGCTTAGTCTAGTTCTTTCTTCTTTCTTCTTTCTGCCGACCACTTCATTTGCTCTAGCACTTACATGCTTACACCGATTTTGACCTTACTTGGTCACAACCATCATTGACCATGCCCCTACATGTCATATGAAACTCGTGGGGTCAAAGGTCACGCAGAGGTCATAGGGGTCAAAAACGTGATTTCAACTAAAAATGCTTCTTCTCTCACAGATTACGTAGGACAGTGACACCACTTGCACACATGCATTATTATTATCCAGTGTCTATAGGGTCCTCACAGATTTTGGGTCAAAGGTCATTAAGGGGTCACTTCCGGTATAAAACGAAAAACTTTCAAATTTTTTTATTTGCTAAGACAAACATAGGACAGTAACGGTATGTTCACACATAAATTGTAGTTATCCTGTGTATATGTGGTATTTTTATATTTAGGGTCAAAGGTCATTAAGGGCCACTTCCGGTATAATACGAAATACGTTTAAAATGCTTCTTCTCCCACAAATTACGTAGGACAGTGACACCACTTGCACACATGCATTGTTATTACCCAGTGTCTATGGGGTCCTCACAGATTTGGGATCAAAGGTCATTAAGGGGTCACTTCCGGTATAAAACGAAAAACCTTCAAATTTTTTTATTTGCTAAGAAAAACATAGGACAGTAACGGTATGTTCACACATGAATTGTGGGTACCCAATTCATATGTGGTATTTTTTATTTGGGGTCAAATGTCATTAAGGGGTCACTTCCGGTATAAAACGAAAAACCGTCAAATTTTTTTATTTGCTAAGAAAAACATTGGACAGTAACGAGTATATTCACACATGAATTGTGGGTACCCAATTCATATGTGGTATTTTTTTATTTAGGGTCAAATGTCATTAAGGGGTCACTTCCGGTCTGAGACGAAAAACCTTCAAAATGCCCCTTCTGCCACAAGTAACATAGCAAAGTGGTGCCACATGCACCCATGCATTGACATTAGCCAATGTCTATGGCCGTTTTCATATATTTTGGGGTCAAAGGTCATTAGGGGTAACAACACGGCTGTGTTCGTGGGTTAGACCACAGCTTAGTCTAGTTCTCTTTCTTGCTGTTATTTATGTATTTTTTATTTTTTATGTATTTATGTCATGTTTTACTATTATTATGTTTGTTTATTTATCATTGCAATGTTATTTATTTATTTCATTTATTTAATTAGCAATTAATTAATTTTTATTATTATTTACTTAGTTGTTTATCTAATATTTAGTAGGCCTATATTTCAACATTGCGTGAGGAATTATTTATGGTATATTGACGATAGGTTATAATAATAAAAATTATTATAAAAGATAAACGGCTTGAAATAGCTCTGCGTAGGAAAGGGATGGGATATCTTGGCAATATTTTGGTATTGTCAACTTGATAAGGTGATTAGCGCAATGTCACATTATACAATAGGAACAATAGCTGAATGGCGAGGATATTGAATTCTTCGGTATTAATCATTAGCTAGTGTGCTATTATTTATCAATGGAATCTGTAAGTATAATCAGATTCTAATCATCAATACCAAGTTGAAGAAAAGTTATAACAGTAAGAAGAATAGTTTGGATTTCAGATTATTTCCAGCTTCAGAGTACAATAAGCAAATTAATATTAATTTTAAAACTCACAAGCATAATATCGCATGATAGGCAAATCATAAAAAAATGCAAAACAGAGGGAAACAGGACAATAACTAATTTATATTTCTGAAATTTAGGCCTTGATATTTATGATTATAATAGTTGTAAATCTAAATAAATCTACGTTTCAGTTACATTGATTACAGTATGTATTTATTATTATGTTAAATTCCTTCTGTACTTGAAGTTATGTTAAAATAATTAACTAATATCTCCAAGACAAATGCGCACAGCTGAAACAAACGCCGAGCAGCAGCTTGGAGATATTATACTATTTTAGCTCCGGGCTTTTTGGGGTACATTCGGCACCCACGTTTTGCACCGGGTATTTCAGTGCTGCCGAAAGCGCCGGGTGAGACAGGGGTTAAATTAACGGCACAGCGACCGAGCACGCGAAGTTGACAGAACGGTCCCGGACGTACGATCGATTGATTGAGTCCCCGGACCCCTCGGCTGCGTGTCAGCATAAACTGGTATGTTCTCATCACTATAACCGCCTGGGGAATTACGAGTGTATTACGGGCCGTTTGCCCGTGTGTCTTGTGCCGTGTCATTGTGCTTCCGACGTATTCAGATTATGTTTGTTTAATTTAGGGCCTATTATTGCAATTTTATTTATTTATTTCATTTATTTAATTAGCAATTAATTAATTTTTATTATTATTCACTTAGTTGTTTATCTAACATTTATTTAATTAGCAATTAATTAATTTGTATTATTATTTACTTAGTTGTTTATCTAACATTTAGTATATTTCAACATTGCGTGAGGAATTATTTATGGTATATTGACGACAGGTTTGGTTATAATAATAAAAATTATTATAAAAGATAATAGCTTGAATAGCTCTGCGTAGGAAAGGGATGAGATATCTTGGCAATATTTTGGTATTGTCAACGGACGATCGATTGCTTGAGTCCCCGGGCCCCTCGGCCGCGCTGTCAGCATAAACTGGTATGTTCTCATCACTATAACCGCCTGGGGAATTACGAGTCTATTACGGGCCGTTTGCCCGTGTCTTGTGCTTGGGACGAATCCAGACCATGTAGCCTACTCAAAGGAAGAAACAGTTGAACTTGACATTTTGTTTCCAAAACTGGTTAAATCAACTTTGAACAGCTGCTTTCTGTTACTTTTTCTTGTATAATTTTTCTAATAACATTATTTTCACCAATGAAATGGATAGGTATATGAATTTGTCAGTGTTATTTTTAATATATTTTCTTAAGTTTAATCCGCCTACTGAATTCTCCAATTGATTTAGCACGTTGCATTTTAATTTTACTATGCCATCATCTCTTTTGGATGATTTTAAAAAGAAAAAGACGGCTTTCCTTCCCGGCTTTCCTACTTAAATCATTGTAATAAATATTTCATATAATTATGTTGTTCGCACTTGCAACTGCTGTACAGGTATTAATTAACCACGTTTTTACACTAGCCATTCGATATAATCAGTTTTGGAAACAAACACTTCAATATTATAGTTAGGCTATTTACACAATTCTCTTATTTCCATGATATAAGTAATGAAAGATGATTGAAAATGTCCCGTCACCCGCCCTTTAATATCACTGGCCAAAACTGTATTATTTTCATGAAAAAGTTAATAGATTATCATGGAAATAAAAAAATAAATAAAAATCATTATCAATCTGTTGCAAAATATCTTTGTGTAAAGGTGGTAAACATTAATTTTTATACCTTGTCTGACCTGGTTTAAATTACTTTGATTGGGACTTCATAGAACCTCATTTTCCAACTCCCCAGGGGGAACGTTTAAGTATTCAAGAAATAAACAAAGGGAAATGAGTCTTTTGGTGAAAATTTGATCAACAATGTTTAAAAGGATGGTTCAACATCATCGGACGTATGTATAACTATAAATGCCAACAACGTAGATAAACTTTGTAATATGATTGATAAATGATAGTAAGTTTAATGATACATGTAGATATATCCTAATCCTATGGGATAAATCTCAAAAGGGTCAGGCTAAAACAAGTGTTCCCTATAAAGATCAGTAAAATTGTTGTAATAAACTGAAATAAAGTAAAGAATCTGCCTTGTCATATATTTTTATAACAAAATGACCACTTCCTATAGGCCTCACCCACAGTGGGCCTAACCTATAACTACCAAATCTGGGTGTAATATACCTAGATTTGGAAGACATGTGTTTAGGCCCTACTTCAGTACTTTATTCGTGTACCGGGTATGTCGTACACAGGTTTCACCCATTTGCAAATTCAAATAAGTTGTTACAGGTAAGCTTTGTCACATTCGTGATCGTGCAAATGATATTTTTAGAAGTTCCCCAATCAGTGATTTCCCTTCTAGCAAAGGAGCACCTGCGAAGTATAACGCACTGTTGCGGATACTGCATACATCACCATCGAATTTGTTCTTCTTTCTTTGGGTTCACGTGTTTATCCTGCAGGCATGATGTAGCCTATATCATATCTTTATTTCATTAAAAACCGAAAGTTTCAACATGTCTCAACATATGCAACAAAAAGACCTTCTAATTTAGATTTTCCCTCGAAACGGGTCCCATTTTTAAGCATCTGACCCTAAAAAGCCAACTTTTTAGGATCTTAAAGGAATCAAACGTTTTAGCATCTGCCCGCAAATGGCCAGAAAAATAGGAAAAAGGAAAGAAGAGGAAAGGAAGAAGAGAAAAGGAAAGAAAAAGAAGGATAACTGTTGTACAAATTTTAGTGCAGCTTCAAACAAATCTATACTACTTTCATTGTGAAATTTATACTCTGAAACACTGATTTTTTAGCTTCTGATACGCCAAAAACCCAGAGCTTCGGGGGGCTCTGCCCCTGGACCCCGCTGGGGCTTTATCCCTGCAAGGACCCCACCTGGGGCCCTAAGGCGGGCCCCTAGACCCCACCCATTTCACGCTTCGCGCCGGCAAGCCGCTCATCGCACATCACTTTTGATCAGAAATTGGGAAATTTTTTAATCTTGCCCCCCCCCCCGGAAGGTCAGGTCTGATTACGCCTCTGCCGAAAGATTTCTCATCGCGCAAGGGGCAATTTTTCACCTTAAAGACCCACACGTTGACTTGCGACCGCACATGCATGTCATACGTCAAGTTACTATTGGAGTGATTCCCGAGAGTCCGGGGTTTAAAGTTTGAACCATGTGATTGCCGACAGAGTTTGTACACCCGACGCAATAGTGTAGCTGCCTACTCTTGTCGGGGGGCGGGGGCAAAAACCATCAAGGGTGGGGGTCCCGGCAGAGCTCCCGAAGCCCCTGGGTTTTTAACGTTTTAGGAACCTCAAAAACTATCATCAATGTTTAACTTAAAATTAAGTTAAACATTTGAAGTTAAGCTTAAAATTCACAAAATCGATAAAAATGAAAATAATGTGTGATTTACCGCGTTTTGCCATGTGACGTGGGCTTTCTAGACAATAGGCACCATATTACAGTAAGGCTAAAGTTCATAAGGTTTAGTAGATTAGATCATGCACCCCTGCAGGCACTATCTAATATTCACAAAATTCGGGAGTTTTTCAACTTTATACACTTTTTCAATCATGGAAAGTCTTTTTCAAATCCGAAATTGTTCAACTTTTGTGAAATTTTCAAATTGATCATTAATATCAAAAGTAGGCCTTTTCAACCTTTTTCAAATGTTCTATATATCAAGTTGATAGGGCCGCCGTGCCGCAAAATGCTATTTCAGGAGATAGTGAAAAAAACAAAAAACAAAACAACAAACACGAACTATCAAAATACTAAAAGTTTTTCCTTATACATTCTGCCAAATGTGTGCATTAATTTTCCTAAAACACAAATCTTGTACTCCGCCCCTTCCATACCAACGCGCCATGCTATGCGTGCCCCAGACTATGTGTGCATGGGTTCCGTTGCCCACCAACGTGCATTATGTTAAACGTGTCTAAATTAACACAAGTGCACGCAGTGTTCCGTTTCCAACCAAAAATGCAGGATATTAAATCTTAAGTGTTTTCAAATTTAAATTTTAAATAGTAAGATTTCTTCTTTTTAGTCAAATAGTAATACGTGTTTATTTATATATATATTATTATTGTTATTATTTTATATAATCATGTTGTTTACACTTTCACATTAGAATGTCGATTATGTACGTGGTATCTTATACTATAGGCTTTAAATCAATGCCAACGATTTAACATAACTTTATAACATTAAGTTTGAAAGTTTAAAAATTCAATATTTATTTTATATTATTATTTATTATTATTATTAGTGTTATTATTAGTGTTATTATTATTATTATGATGATGATGATGATGATGATGATGATGATGATGATGATGATGATGATAATGATGATGATGATATTATTATTTTTTATTTCTGTATGTTTTGTGATATTTTAAATTGTAATATTTTATATTTATTTTATTCCATGCAAGTTTATGTGCACGAGTTAAACTTGTCATTTTGCACAGTGGTGCTCTGCCATGCAGATCGATTTGCCGCTATCGATTGCATTGATCATGAATAAACGTATTGGTGTTGGTGATGTCACTGACTTTAAACTTTGGTGGACAATAGAATGACCATTGATTGACAAGGTTACCCCTGTGTCCCCTAGTACATGTAGCCGCTTGTTGAAGCCTTACCCTGTGTCCCCTAGTACATGTAGCCGCTTGTTGAAGCCTGTTGAAGTCCCCGCATACTCCGTTGCCCACCAAGGTGCATATGTTAAGCATGGGTTCCGTTGCCCACCAACATGCTTACATATGTTAAAAATATGTTGAGGCGAATTGAAATTAACACAAGTCAAATACATGACGACTACATGTATAAACACGTACATAATACTAAATGTATGAATGAACTTCTGTATTTTATAGAGCTGCGCGCCGCGCCGTAAAATAAATGCTATGCACAGAGCATAATAAATAAATAAATAAATAAATAAATAATATAAGCAAGTCAATATTAATAGCAAAGCTTAAATCAAACCCAATGAAAAATACCGGTACATTGCTAAGAATATTATTTCTTGGTACTGAAATCATTTTTATTTCATATCAAACAATTTTATAATCCTAAGACAATTATCCATCCATTCCAATATAAAGAAGTATTAATTAATCGTGTTTTAATCAATACTCCGCATGGTGAAAACTGATAAGAGCTGTTTTATTATTTAATTCGTACGCGGAACCCAGAAGTAGCTAGAGCTTACTAGCAAGCCAAGACCATTCACATAATTTCGTGACTTTTCTGCAGAAATACGCGGTCTGGCATCTGATCATGATTCTGTATCTGATTTTTCTAGTGATATTTACTCTCCACGAAAACTACTAGTTTCCTCTGACTCTTTATTAAATGATAGATTTCATTGATCATGTTCATTGATAACAAATACCTGACAGTCATTGATTTTATATAAAACCATTCTGCTATTGTAGATAAGTGTCAATGCGCTAATCACCTATATTATCAAGTGGTCAATACAAAAATATTGCCATATCTCTCTATGCAGAGTTCTTATGATCTTGATAATCATGTCTTGTTATATGGAATATTAATTCATATTACGATATTATTTCACACACTGAACATATAAATGTAGGCCTACTAATTATGTTAGCTACTTCTTCTTCTTCCTTATAAGTGCCTCCCTCATATATATGAGTATTGTCGCACTGCGTACAGACAAGCTGTACTTAAAAGTAATAATGATAAATAACAAAAACAACAACTTCGTGCATGCATTTTATAACACTATTGGTGATGAATGCACGAAGTGCACGGCGATTCTGGAGGTCGACTTGTCAGGGAGGTCGACTTGTCAGGGAGGTCGAGTTGTCCGTGGTGGAGTAGTCCGTGGTCGAGTAGTCCGGAGGTCGAGTCGTCCTGATACCGTACTACACTGAACAATGACAATTACAAAATGTTTTTTAAAAAGACAGTGTAACACATAGGGCCTATCCGAAATTCGTTGATTAAACCTCAAATCTGCTATCAAATATAAATACCTAATACACCATTGACAATTTCAGGACGAAGTTGACTTCCATCGAAGTTTGGAAAATGTGTTTTTTTGTTGATTTTCAGCAGGGTCTAATTTCCAGAATCAAAAATCGACCGCCTTCGCTCGAAAATGAGGGTGACAAGCTGCGAGTTATTTGCAGCTTGTGGGCGCACACCACTAAATAATCGTTCCATTGAAATACGTGTAAAAACACCAGTTTTATTTATTCATTTTGAGGCCTTTTCGGCGCTTTCTGAGAATGTTAATGATAACCAGTCGATTGCAAATCGATGGAAGTTTAACATATGTTTCAATGTATGGGTAGTCTTCCACCTCGTTTTCCCGGTAGGAGCCGCTAAACAGCGCCCTCACTGTTTTTGACATGCTCTCATGACTGTAAACCCGTTTCTGCCCATTTTTAATACGCGGACCTATTTTCTCGATAATTATAAAATGCGACTTTTTAGTGATTCAAATTCATGCACAGGCTTTCCACTTTTATTTAAGCTATAATTCGCTACTCTTTCTGATTATTAGTCCAAAGAGCAGCGCATAATACCTCAAAAACTTTCTGAATTTTACCGGAACTCAGTAGGGTTGCACAAATGGCGCATTGATTTAGTGGTGTGCCCCTTCAAGGGTTTTTTGATGTTAAAAAAATTGAGTTTTTTTATCTTTTTCTTGAAATATAAAATGTTTTGAGTAAAACACTTTAAATTTAAGTGCTCTCTGACATTCACATCAAGAGAATTAGCCTTTCAAAGTTCTATGGTGGATTCCGAAAATAGGCACATTTTCAACATTTTGACCATTCATGCTTACTCTTCTAAATTTGCATTGAATTCCAATTCTCTAGATAGATTTTGACCGTCTTTCTGATAAAATTCGGTTTTAAATGAGAGTAAATTACGTTTCATAATTGCAAGGGTCTACTGTTAATGATTTTATAACAATCCCCCCGTCCCCTACAAAACCAAGATTTGGCAGCTTTAAAAGGCATGCACCGATTAGTCACCTTAAGCCCAAATTGCTTCAAATCCAAGAAATCGCGTTTTCACACAAATTGTGGCAATTTCTTCAACTTTGAAGGCCTCTGAGGGAATAATCTTAGCGCGACTTGCATATAAAACGCATTAAATATATTCACTAACATGTAAACCATTCAATTAAATCGAAAAAACTGCAATTTAATCAACAGCCATTTCAATTTGGGCTGAATCTCTGAAAAGCACGGTTTTACTCCTAGGCCCTTCGAAGGGCGCACACCACTAAATAATCGTTCCATTGAAATACGTGTAAAAACACCAGTTTTATTTATTCATTTTGAGGCCTTTTCGGCGCTTTCTGAGAATGTTAATGATAACCAGTCGATTGCAAATCGATGGAAGTTTAACATATGTTTCAATGTATGGGTAGTCTTCCACCTCGTTTTCCCGGTAGGAGCCGCTAAACAGCGCCCTCACTGTTTTTGACATGCTCTCATGACTGTAAACCCGTTTCTGCCCATTTTTAATACGCGGACCTATTTTCTCGATAATTATAAAATGCGACTTTTTAGTGATTCAAATTCATGCACAGGCTTTCCACTTTTATTTAAGCTTTATAATTCGCTACTCTTTCTGATTATTAGTCCAAAGAGCAGCGCATAATACCTCAAAAACTTTCTGAATTTTACCGGAACTCAGTAGGGTTGCACAAATGGCGCATTGATTTAGTGGTGTGCCCCTTCAAGGGTTTTTTGATGTTAAAAAAATTGAGTTTTTTTATCTTTTTCTTGAAATATAAAATGTTTTGAGTAAAACACTTTAAATTTAAGTGCTCTCTGACATTCACATCAAGAGAATTAGCCTTTCAAAGTTCTATGGTGGATTCCGAAAATAGGCACATTTTCAACATTTTGACCATTCATGCTTACTCTTCTAAATTTGCATTGAATTCCAATTCTCTAGATAGATTTTGACCGTCTTTCTGATAAAATTCGGTTTTAAATGAGAGTAAATTACGTTTCATAATTGCAAGGGTCTACTGTTAATGATTTTATAACAATCCCCCCGTCCCCTACAAAACCAAGATTTGGCAGCTTTAAAAGGCATGCACCGATTAGTCACCTTAAGCCCAAATTGCTTCAAATCCAAGAAATCGCGTTTTCACACAAATTGTGGCAATTTCTTCAACTTTGAAGGCCTCTGAGGGAATAATCTTAGCGCGACTTGCATATAAAACGCATTAAATATATTCACTAACATGTAAACCATTCAATTAAACGAAAAACTGCAATTTAATCAACAGCCATTTCAATTTGGGCTGAATCTCTGAAAAGCACGGTTTTACTCCTAGGCCCTTCGAAGGGCGCACACCACTAAATAATCGTTCCATTGAAATACGTGTAAAACACCAGTTTTATTTATTCATTTTGAGGCCTTTTCGGCGCTTTCTGAGAATGTTAATGATAACCAGTCGATTGCAAATCGATGGAAGTTTAACATATGTTTCAATGTATGGGTAGTCTTCCACCTCGTTTTCCCGGTAGGAGCCGCTAAACAGCGCCCTCACTGTTTTTGACATGCTCTCATGACTGTAAACCCGTTTCTGCCCATTTTTAATACGCGGACCTATTTTCTCGATAATTATAAAATGCGACTTTTTTAGTGATTCAAATTCATGCACAGGCTTTTCCACTTTTATTTAAGCTTATAATTCGCTACTCTTTCTGATTATTAGTCCAAAGAGCAGCGCATAATACCTCAAAAATTTTCTGAATTTTATCGGAACTCAGTAGGGTTGCACAAATGGCGCATTGATTTAGTGGTGTGCCCCTTCAAGGGTTTTTTGATGTTAAAAAAATTGAGTTTTTTTTCTTTTTCTTGAAATATAAAATGTTTTGAGTAAAACACTTTAAATTTAAGTGCTCTCTGACATTCACATCAAGAGAATTAGCCTTTCAAAGTTCTATGGTGGATTCCGAAAATAGGCACATTTTCAACATTTTGACCATTCATGCTTACTCTTCTAAATTTGCATTGAATTCCAATTCTCTAGATAGATTTTGACCGTCTTTCTGATAAAATTCGGTTTTAAATGAGAGTAAATTACGTTTCATAATTGCAAGGGTCTACTGTTAATGATTTTATAACAATCCCCCCGTCCCCTACAAAACCAAGATTTGGCAGCTTTAAAAGGCATGCACCGATTAGTCACCTTAAGCCCAAATTGCTTCAAATCCAAGAAATCGCGTTTTCACACAAATTGTGGCAATTTCTTCAACTTTGAAGGCCTCTGAGGGAATAATCTTAGCGCGACTTGCATATAAAACGCATTAAATATA
This sequence comes from Amphiura filiformis, assembly GCF_039555335.1. Taxonomy (NCBI): domain Eukaryota; kingdom Metazoa; phylum Echinodermata; class Ophiuroidea; order Amphilepidida; family Amphiuridae; genus Amphiura; species Amphiura filiformis. The sequence continues at coordinate 105,436 of NW_027305633.1, forward strand.
TTCACTAACATGTAAACCATTCAATTAAATCGAAAAAACTGCAATTTAATCAACAGCCATTTCAATTTGGGCTGAATCTCTGAAAAGCACGGTTTTACTCCTAGGCCCTTCGAAGGGCGCACACCACTAAATAATCGTTCCATTGAAATACGTGTAAAAACACCAGTTTTATTTATTCATTTTGAGGCCTTTTCGGCGCTTTCTGAGAATGTTAATGATAACCAGTCGATTGCAAATCGATGGAAGTTTAACATATGTTTCAATGTATGGGTAGTCTTCCACCTCGTTTTCCCGGTAGGAGCCGCTAAACAGCGCCCTCACTGTTTTTGACATGCTCTCATGACTGTAAACCCGTTTCTGCCCATTTTTAATACGCGGACCTATTTTCTCGATAATTATAAAATGCGACTTTTTTAGTGATTCAAATTCATGCACAGGCTTTCCACTTTTATTTAAGCTATTCTTCGCTACTCTTTCTGATTATTAGTCCAAAGAGCAGCGCATAATACCTCAAAAACTTTCTGAATTTTACCGGAACTCAGTAGGGTTGCACAAATGGCGCATTGATTTAGTGGTGTTCCCCCTTCAAGGGTTTTTGATGTTAAAAAATTGAGTTTTTTATCTTTTTCTTGAAATATAAAATGTTTTGAGTAAAACACTTTAAATTTAAGTGCTCTCTGACATTCACATCAAGAGAATTAGCCTTTCAAAGTTCTATGGTGGATTCCGAAAATAGGCACATTTTCAACATTTTGACCATTCATGCTTACTCTTCTAAATTTGCATTGAATTCCAATTCTCTAGATAGATTTTGACCGTCTTTCTGATAAAATTCGGTTTTAAATGAGAGTAAATTACGTTTCATAATTGCAAGGGTCTACTGTTAATGATTTTATAACAATCCCCCCCCGTCCCCTACAAAACCAAGATTTGGCAGCTTTAAAAGGCATGCACCGATTAGTCACCTTAAGCCCAAATTGCTTCAAATCCAAGAAATCGCGTTTTCACACAAATTGTGGCAATTTCTTCAACTTTGAAGGCCTCTGAGGGAATAATCTTAGCGCGACTTGCATATAAAACGCATTAAATATATTCACTAACATGTAAACCATTCAATTAAAAAAAAAAAACTGCAATTTAATCAACAGCCATTTCAATTTGGGCTGAATCTCTGAAAAGCACGGTTTTACTCCTAGGCCCTTCGAAGGGCGCACACCACTAAATAATCGTTCCATTGAAATACGTGTAAAAACACCAGTTTTATTTATTCATTTTGAGGCCTTTTCGGCGCTTTCTGAGAATGTTAATGATAACCAGTCGATTGCAAATCGATGGAAGTTTAACATATGTTTCAATGTATGGGTAGTCTTCCACCTCGTTTTCCCGGTAGGAGCCGCTAAACAGCGCCCTCACTGTTTTTGACATGCTCTCATGACTGTAAACCCGTTCTGCCCATTTTTTAATACGCGGACCTATTTTCTCGATAATTATAAAATGCGACTTTTTAGTGATTCAAATTCATGCACAGGCTTTCCACTTTTATTTAAGCTATAATTCGCTACTCTTTCTGATTATTAGTCCAAAGAGCAGCGCATAATACCTCAAAAACTTTCTGAATTTTACCGGAACTCAGTAGGGTTGCACAAATGGCGCATTGATTTAGTGGTGTTCCCCTTCAAGGGTTTTTTGATGTTAAAAAAATTGAGTTTTTTTATCTTTTTCTTGAAATATAAAATGTTTTGAGTAAAACACTTTAAATTTAAGTGCTCTCTGACATTCACATCAAGAGAATTAGCCTTTCAAAGTTCTATGGTGGATTCCGAAAATAGGCACATTTTCAACATTTTGACCATTCATGCTTACTCTTCTAAATTTGCATTGAATTCCAATTCTCTAGATAGATTTTGACCGTCTTTCTGATAAAATTCGGTTTTAAATGAGAGTATTACGTTTCATAATTGCAAGGGTCTACTGTTAATGATTTTATAACAATCCCCCCGTCCCCTACAAAACCAAGATTTGGCAGCTTTAAAAGGCATGCACCGATTAGTCACCTTAAGCCCAAATTGCTTCAAATCCAAGAAATCGCGTTTTCACACAAATTGTGGCAATTTCTTCAACTTTGAAGGCCTCTGAGGGAATAATCTTAGCGCGACTTGCATATAAAACGCATTAAATATATTCACTAACATGTAAACCATTCAAATAAAAAAAAAAAACTGCAATTTAATCAACAGCCATTTCAATTTGGGCTGAATCTCTGAAAAGCACGGTTTTACTCCTAGGCCCTTCGAAGGGCGCACACCACTAAATAATCGTTCCATTGAAATACGTGTAAAAACACCAGTTTTATTTATTCATTTTGAGGCCTTTTCGGCGCTTTCTGAGAATGTTAATGATAACCAGTCGATTGCAAATCGATGGAAGTTTAACATATGTTTCAATGTATGGGTAGTCTTCCACCTCGTTTTCCCGGTAGGAGCCGCTAAACAGCGCCCTCACTGTTTTTGACATGCTCTCATGACTGTAAACCCGTTTCTGCCCATTTTTAATACGCGGACCTATTTTCTCGATAATTATAAAATGCGACTTTTTAGTGATTCAAATTCATGCACAGGCTTTCCACTTTTATTTAAGCTATAATTCGCTACTCTTTCTGATTATTAGTCCAAAGAGCAGCGCATAATACCTCAAAAACTTTCTGAATTTTACCGGAACTCAGTAGGGTTGCACAAATGGCGCATTGATTTAGTGGTGTGCCCCTTCAAGGGTTTTTTGATGTTAAAAAATTGAGTTTTTTATCTTTTTCTTGAAATATAAATGTTTTGAGTAAAACACTTTAAATTTAAGTGCTCTCTGACATTCACATCAAGAGAATTAGCCTTTCAAAGTTCTATGGTGGATTCCGAAAATAGGCACATTTTCAACATTTTGACCATTCATGCTTACTCTTCTAAATTTGCATTGAATTCCAATTCTCTAGATAGATTTTGACCGTCTTTCTGATAAAATTCGGTTTTAAATGAGAGTAAATTACGTTTCATAATTGCAAGGGTCTACTGTTAATGATTTTATAACAATCCCCCCCGTCCCCTACAAAACCAAGATTTGGCAGCTTTAAAAGGCATGCACCGATTAGTCACCTTAAGCCCAAATTGCTTCAAATCCAAGAAATCGCGTTTTCACACAAATTGTGGCAATTTCTTCAACTTTGAAGGCCTCTGAGGGAATAATCTTAGCGCGACTTGCATATAAAACGCATTAAATATATTCACTAACATGTAAACCATTCAATTAAATCGAAAAAACTGCAATTTAATCAACAGCCATTTCAATTTGGGCTGAATCTCTGAAAAGCACGGTTTTACTCCTAGGCCCTTCGAAGGGCGCACACCACTAAATAATCGTTCCATTGAAATACGTGTAAAAACACCAGTTTTATTTATTCATTTTGAGGCCTTTTCGGCGCTTTCTGAGAATGTTAATGATAACCAGTCGATTGCAAATCGATGGAAGTTTAACATATGTTTCAATGTATGGGTAGTCTTCCACCTCGTTTTCCCGGTAGGAGCCGCTAAACAGCGCCCTCACTGTTTTTGACATGCTCTCATGACTGTAAACCCGTTTCTGCCCATTTTTAATACGCGGACCTATTTTCTCGATAATTATAAAAATGCGACTTTTTTAGTGATTCAAATTCATGCACAGGCTTTCCACTTTTATTTAAGCTATAATTCGCTACTCTTTCTGATTATTAGTCCAAAGAGCAGCGCATAATACCTCAAAAACTTTCTGAATTTTACCGGAACTCAGTAGGGTTGCACAAATGGCGCATTGATTTAGTGGTGTGCCCCCTTCAAGGGTTTTTTGATGTTAAAAAAATTGAGTTTTTTTATCTTTTTCTTGAAATATAAAATGTTTTGAGTAAAACACTTTAAATTTAAGTGCTCTCTGACATTCACATCAAGAGAATTAGCCTTTCAAAGTTCTATGGTGGATTCCGAAAATAGGCACATTTTCAACATTTTGACCATTCATGCTTACTCTTCTAAATTTGCATTGAATTCCAATTCTCTAGATAGATTTTGACCGTCTTTCTGATAAAATTCGGTTTTAAATGAGAGTAAATTACGTTTCATAATTGCAAGGGTCTACTGTTAATGATTTTATAACAATCCCCCCGTCCCCTACAAAACCAAGATTTGGCAGCTTTAAAAGGCATGCACCGATTAGTCACCTTAAGCCCAAATTGCTTCAAATCCAAGAAATCGCGTTTTCACACAAATTGTGGCAATTTCTTCAACTTTGAAGGCCTCTGAGGGAATAATCTTAGCGCGACTTGCATATAAAACGCATTAAATATATTCACTAACATGTAAACCATTCAATTAAATCGAAAAACTGCAATTTAATCAACAGCCATTTCAATTTGGGCTGAATCTCTGAAAAGCACGGTTTTACTCCTAGGCCCTTCGAAGGGCGCACACCACTAAATAATCGTTCCATTGAAATACGTGTAAAAACACCAGTTTTATTTATTCATTTTGAGGCCTTTTCGGCGCTTTCTGAGAATGTTAATGATAACCAGTCGATTGCAAATCGATGGAAGTTTAACATATGTTTCAATGTATGGGTAGTCTTCCACCTCGTTTTCCCGGTAGGAGCCGCTAAACAGCGCCCTCACTGTTTTTGACATGCTCTCATGACTGTAAACCCGTTTCTGCCCATTTTTAATACGCGGACCTATTTTCTCGATAATTATAAAATGCGACTTTTTAGTGATTCAAATTCATGCACAGGCTTTCCACTTTTATTTAAGCTATAATTCGCTACTCTTTCTGATTATTAGTCCAAAGAGCAGCGCATAATACCTCAAAAACTTTCTGAATTTTACCGGAACTCAGTAGGGTTGCACAAATGGCGCATTGATTTAGTGGTGTGCCCCTTCAAGGGTTTTTGATGTTAAAAAATTGAGTTTTTTATCTTTTTCTTGAAATATAAAATGTTTTGAGTAAAACACTTTAAATTTAAGTGCTCTCTGACATTCACATCAAGAGAATTAGCCTTTCAAAGTTCTATGGTGGATTCCGAAAATAGGCACATTTTCAACATTTTGACCATTCATGCTTACTCTTCTAAATTTGCATTGAATTCCAATTCTCTAGATAGATTTTGACCGTCTTTCTGATAAAATTCGGTTTTAAATGAGAGTAAATTACGTTTCATAATTGCAAGGGTCTACTGTTAATGATTTTATAACAATCCCCCCCCGTCCCCTACAAAACCAAGATTTGGCAGCTTTAAAAGGCATGCACCGATTAGTCACCTTAAGCCCAAATTGCTTCAAATCCAAGAAATCGCGTTTTCACACAAATTGTGGCAATTTCTTCAACTTTGAAGGCCTCTGAGGGAATAATCTTAGCGCGACTTGCATATAAAACGCATTAAATATATTCACTAACATGTAAACCATTCAATTAAATCGAAAAAACTGCAATTTAATCAACAGCCATTTCAATTTGGGCTGAATCTCTGAAAAGCACGGTTTTACTCCTAGGCCCTTCGAAGGGCGCACACCACTAAATAATCGTTCCATTGAAATACGTGTAAAAACACCAGTTTTATTTATTCATTTTGAGGCCTTTTCGGCGCTTTCTGAGAATGTTAATGATAACCAGTCGATTGCAAATCGATGGAAGTTTAACATATGTTTCAATGTATGGGTAGTCTTCCACCTCGTTTTCCCGGTAGGAGCCGCTAAACAGCGCCCTCACTGTTTTTGACATGCTCTCATGACTGTAAACCCGTTTCTGCCCATTTTTAATACGCGGACCTATTTTCTCGATAATTATAAAATGCGACTTTTTAGTGATTCAAATTCATGCACAGGCTTTCCACTTTTATTTAAGCTATAATTCGCTACTCTTTCTGATTATTAGTCCAAAGAGCAGCGCATAATACCTCAAAAACTTTCTGAATTTTACCGGAACTCAGTAGGGTTGCACAAATGGCGCATTGATTTAGTGGTGTGCCCCTTCAAGGGTTTTTGATGTTAAAAAATTGAGTTTTTTTATCTTTTTCTTGAAATATAAAATGTTTTGAGTAAAACACTTTAAATTTAAGTGCTCTCTGACATTCACATCAAGAGAATTAGCCTTTCAAAGTTCTATGGTGGATTCCGAAAATAGGCACATTTTCAACATTTTGACCATTCATGCTTACTCTTCTAAATTTGCATTGAATTCCAATTCTCTAGATAGATTTTGACCGTCTTTCTGATAAAATTCGGTTTTAAATGAGAGTAAATTACGTTTCATAATTGCAAGGGTCTACTGTTAATGATTTTATAACAATCCCCCCGTCCCCTACAAAACCAAGATTTGGCAGCTTTAAAAGGCATGCACCGATTAGTCACCTTAAGCCCAAATTGCTTCAAATCCAAGAAATCGCGTTTTCACACAAATTGTGGCAATTTCTTCAACTTTGAAGGCCTCTGAGGGAATAATCTTAGCGCGACTTGCATATAAAACGCATTAAATATATTCACTAACATGTAAACCATTCAATTAAATCGAAAAAACTGCAATTTAATCAACAGCCATTTCAATTTGGGCTGAATCTCTGAAAAGCACGGTTTTACTCCTAGGCCCTTCGAAGGGCGCACACCACTAAATAATCGTTCCATTGAAATACGTGTAAAAACACCAGTTTTATTTATTCATTTTGAGGCCTTTTCGGCGCTTTCTGAGAATGTTAATGATAACCAGTCGATTGCAAATCGATGGAAGTTTAACATATGTTTCAATGTATGGGTAGTCTTCCACCTCGTTTTCCCGGTAGGAGCCGCTAAACAGCGCCCTCACTGTTTTTGACATGCTCTCATGACTGTAAACCCGTTTCTGCCCATTTTTAATACGCGGACCTATTTTCTCGATAATTATAAAAATGCGACTTTTTTTTAGTGATTCAAATTCATGCACAGGCTTTCCACTTTTATTTAAGCTATAATTCGCTACTCTTTCTGATTATTAGTCCAAAGAGCAGCGCATAATACCTCAAAAACTTTCTGAATTTTACCGGAACTCAGTAGGGTTGCACAAATGGCGCATTGATTTAGTGGTGTGCCCCTTCAAGGGTTTTTTGATGTTAAAAAATTGAGTTTTTTATCTTTTTCTTGAAATATAAAATGTTTTGAGTAAAACACTTTAAATTTAAGTGCTCTCTGACATTCACATCAAGAGAATTAGCCTTTCAAAGTTCTATGGTGGATTCCGAAAATAGGCACATTTTCAACATTTTGACCATTCATGCTTACTCTTCTAAATTTGCATTGAATTCCAATTCTCTAGATAGATTTTGACCGTCTTTCTGATAAAATTCGGTTTTAAATGAGAGTAAATTACGTTTCATAATTGCAAGGGTCTACTGTTAATGATTTTATAACAATCCCCCCCCCCCGTCCCCTCAAAACCAAGATTTGGCAGCTTTAAAAGGCATGCACCGATTAGTCACCTTAAGCCCAAATTGCTTCAAATCCAAGAAATCGCGTTTTCACACAAATTGTGGCAATTTCTTCAACTTTGAAGGCCTCTGAGGGAATAATCTTAGCGCGACTTGCATATAAAACGCATTAAATATATTCACTAACATGTAAACCATTCAATTAAATCGAAAAAACTGCAATTTAATCAACAGCCATTTCAATTTGGGCTGAATCTCTGAAAAGCACGGTTTTACTCCTAGGCCCTTCGAAGGGCGCACACCACTAAATAATCGTTCCATTGAAATACGTGTAAAAACACCAGTTTTATTTATTCATTTTGAGGCCTTTTCGGCGCTTTCTGAGAATGTTAATGATAACCAGTCGATTGCAAATCGATGGAAGTTTAACATATGTTTCAATGTATGGGTAGTCTTCCACCTCGTTTTCCCGGTAGGAGCCGCTAAACAGCGCCCTCACTGTTTTTGACATGCTCTCATGACTGTAAACCCGTTTCTGCCCATTTTTTAATACGCGGACCTATTTTCTCGATAATTATAAAATGCGACTTTTTTAGTGATTCAAATTCATGCACAGGCTTTCCACTTTTATTTAAGCTATAATTCGCTACTCTTTCTGATTATTAGTCCAAAGAGCAGCGCATAATACCTCAAAAACTTTCTGAATTTTACCGGAACTCAGTAGGGTTGCACAAATGGCGCATTGATTTAGTGGTGTGCCCCCTTCAAGGGTTTTTGATGTTAAAAAATTGAGTTTTTTATCTTTTTCTTGAAATATAAAATGTTTTGAGTAAAACACTTTAAATTTAAGTGCTCTCTGACATTCACATCAAGAGAATTAGCCTTTCAAAGTTCTATGGTGGATTCCGAAAATAGGCACATTTTCAACATTTTGACCATTCATGCTTACTCTTCTAAATTTGCATTGAATTCCAATTCTCTAGATAGATTTTGACCGTCTTTCTGATAAAATTCGGTTTTAAATGAGAGTAAATTACGTTTCATAATTGCAAGGGTCTACTGTTAATGATTTTATAACAATCCCCCGTCCCCTACAAAACCAAGATTTGGCAGCTTTAAAAGGCATGCACCGATTAGTCACCTTAAGCCCAAATTGCTTCAAATCCAAGAAATCGCGTTTTCACACAAATTGTGGCAATTTCTTCAACTTTGAAGGCCTCTGAGGGAATAATCTTAGCGCGACTTGCATATAAAACGCATTAAATATATTCACTAACATGTAAACCATTCAATTAAATCGAAAAAACTGCAATTTAATCAACAGCCATTTCAATTTGGGCTGAATCTCTGAAAAGCACGGTTTTACTCCTAGGCCCTTCGAAGGGCGCACACCACTAAATAATCGTTCCATTGAAATACGTGTAAAAACACCAGTTTTATTTATTCATTTTGAGGCCTTTTCGGCGCTTTCTGAGAATGTTAATGATAACCAGTCGATTGCAAATCGATGGAAGTTTAACATATGTTTCAATGTATGGGTAGTCTTCCACCTCGTTTTCCCGGTAGGAGCCGCTAAACAGCGCCCTCACTGTTTTTGACATGCTCTCATGACTGTAAACCCGTTTCTGCCCATTTTTTAATACGCGGACCTATTTTCTCGATAATTATAAAATGCGACTTTTTAGTGATTCAAATTCATGCACAGGCTTTCCACTTTTATTTAAGCTATAATTCGCTACTCTTTCTGATTATTAGTCCAAAGAGCAGCGCATAATACCTCAAAAACTTTCTGAATTTTACCGGAACTCAGTAGGGTTGCACAAATGGCGCATTGATTTAGTGGTGTGCCCCTTCAAGGGTTTTTTGATGTTAAAAAATTGAGTTTTTTATCTTTTTCTTGAAATATAAAATGTTTTGAGTAAAACACTTTAAATTTAAGTGCTCTCTGACATTCACATCAAGAGAATTAGCCTTTCAAAGTTCTATGGTGGATTCCGAAAATAGGCACATTTTCAACATTTTGACCATTCATGCTTACTCTTCTAAATTTGCATTGAATTCCAATTCTCTAGATAGATTTTGACCGTCTTTCTGATAAAATTCGGTTTTAAATGAGAGTAAATTACGTTTCATAATTGCAAGGGTCTACTGTTAATGATTTTATAACAATCCCCCCCGTCCCCTACAAAACCAAGATTTGGCAGCTTTAAAAGGCATGCACCGATTAGTCACCTTAAGCCCAAATTGCTTCAAATCCAAGAAATCGCGTTTTCACACAAATTGTGGCAATTTCTTCAACTTTGAAGGCCTCTGAGGGAATAATCTTAGCGCGACTTGCATATAAAACGCATTAAATATATTCACTAACATGTAAACCATTCAATTAAATCGAAAAAACTGCAATTTAATCAACAGCCATTTCAATTTGGGCTGAATCTCTGAAAAGCACGGTTTTACTCCTAGGCCCTTCGAAGGGCGCACACCACTAAATAATCGTTCCATTGAAATACGTGTAAAAACACCAGTTTTATTTATTCATTTTGAGGCCTTTTCGGCGCTTTCTGAGAATGTTAATGATAACCAGTCGATTGCAAATCGATGGAAGTTTAACATATGTTTCAATGTATGGGTAGTCTTCCACCTCGTTTTCCCGGTAGGAGCCGCTAAACAGCGCCCTCACTGTTTTTGACATGCTCTCATGACTGTAAACCCGTTTCTGCCCATTTTTAATACGCGGACCTATTTTCTCGATAATTATAAAATGCGACTTTTTAGTGATTCAAATTCATGCACAGGCTTTCCACTTTTATTTAAGCTATAATTCGCTACTCTTTCTGATTATTAGTCCAAAGAGCAGCGCATAATACCTCAAAAACTTTCTGAATTTTACCGGAACTCAGTAGGGTTGCACAAATGGCGCATTGATTTAGTGGTGTGCCCCCTTCAAGGGTTTTTTGATGTTAAAAAAATTGAGTTTTTTTATCTTTTTCTTGAAATATAAAATGTTTTGAGTAAAACACTTTAAATTTAAGTGCTCTCTGACATTCACATCAAGAGAATTAGCCTTTCAAAGTTCTATGGTGGATTCCGAAAATAGGCACATTTTCAACATTTTGACCATTCATGCTTACTCTTCTAAATTTGCATTGAATTCCAATTCTCTAGATAGATTTTGACCGTCTTTCTGATAAAATTCGGTTTTAAATGAGAGTAAATTACGTTTCATAATTGCAAGGGTCTACTGTTAATGATTTTATAACAATCCCCCGTCCCCTACAAAACCAAGATTTGGCAGCTTTAAAAGGCATGCACCGATTAGTCACCTTAAGCCCAAATTGCTTCAAATCCAAGAAATCGCGTTTTCACACAAATTGTGGCAATTTCTTCAACTTTGAAGGCCTCTGAGGGAATAATCTTAGCGCGACTTGCATATAAAACGCATTAAATATATTCACTAACATGTAAACCATTCAATTAAATCGAAAAAACTGCAATTTAATCAACAGCCATTCAATTTGGGCTGAATCTCTGAAAAGCACGGTTTTACTCCTAGGCCCTTCGAAGGGCGCACACCACTAAATAATCGTTCCATTGAAATACGTGTAAAAACACCAGTTTTATTTATTCATTTTGAGGCCTTTTCGGCGCTTTCTGAGAATGTTAATGATAACCAGTCGATTGCAAATCGATGGAAGTTTAACATATGTTTCAATGTATGGGTAGTCTTCCACCTCGTTTTCCCGGTAGGAGCCGCTAAACAGCGCCCTCACTGTTTTTGACATGCTCTCATGACTGTAAACCCGTTTCTGCCCATTTTTAATACGCGGACCTATTTTCTCGATAATTATAAAATGCGACTTTTTAGTGATTCAAATTCATGCACAGGCTTTCCACTTTTATTTAAGCTATAATTCGCTACTCTTTCTGATTATTAGTCCAAAGAGCAGCGCATAATACCTCAAAAACTTTCTGAATTTTACCGGAACTCAGTAGGGTTGCACAAATGGCGCATTGATTTAGTGGTGTGCCCCCTTCAAGGGGTTTTGATGTTAAAAAATTGAGTTTTTTATCTTTTTCTTGAAATATAAAATGTTTTGAGTAAAACACTTTAAATTTAAGTGCTCTCTGACATTCACATCAAGAGAATTAGCCTTTCAAAGTTCTATGGTGGATTCCGAAAATAGGCACATTTTCAACATTTTGACCATTCATGCTTACTCTTCTAAATTTGCATTGAATTCCAATTCTCTAGATAGATTTTGACCGTCTTTCTGATAAAATTCGGTTTTAAATGAGAGTAAATTACGTTTCATAATTGCAAGGGTCTACTGTTAATGATTTTATAACAATCCCCCGTCCCCTACAAAACCAAGATTTGGCAGCTTTAAAAGGCATGCACCGATTAGTCACCTTAAGCCCAAATTGCTTCAAATCCAAGAAATCGCGTTTTCACACAAATTGTGGCAATTTCTTCAACTTTGAAGGCCTCTGAGGGAATAATCTTAGCGCGACTTGCATATAAAACGCATTAAATATATTCACTAACATGTAACCATTCAATTAAATCGAAAAAACTGCAATTTAATCAACAGCCATTTCAATTTGGGCTGAATCTCTGAAAAGCACGGTTTTACTCCTAGGCCCTTCGAAGGGCGCACACCACTAAATAATCGTTCCATTGAAATACGTGTAAAAACACCAGTTTTATTTATTCATTTTGAGGCCTTTTCGGCGCTTTCTGAGAATGTTAATGATAACCAGTCGATTGCAAATCGATGGAAGTTTAACATATGTTTCAATGTATGGGTAGTCTTCCACCTCGTTTTCCCGGTAGGAGCCGCTAAACAGCGCCCTCACTGTTTTTGACATGCTCTCATGACTGTAAACCCGTTTCTGCCCATTTTTTAATACGCGGACCTATTTTCTCGATAATTATAAAAATGCGACTTTTTTAGTGATTCAAATTCATGCACAGGCTTTCCACTTTTATTTAAGCTATAATTCGCTACTCTTTCTGATTATTAGTCCAAAGAGCAGCGCATAATACCTCAAAAACTTTCTGAATTTTACCGGAACTCAGTAGGGTTGCACAAATGGCGCATTGATTTAGTGGTGTGCCCCCTTCAAGGGTTTTTTGATGTTAAAAAAATTGAGTTTTTTTATCTTTTTCTTGAAATATAAAATGTTTTGAGTAAAACACTTTAAATTTAAGTGCTCTCTGACATTCACATCAAGAGAATTAGCCTTTCAAAGTTCTATGGTGGATTCCGAAAATAGGCACATTTTCAACATTTTGACCATTCATGCTTACTCTTCTAAATTTGCATTGAATTCCAATTCTCTAGATAGATTTTGACCGTCTTTCTGATAAAATTCGGTTTTAAATGAGAGTAAATTACGTTTCATAATTGCAAGGGTCTACTGTTAATGATTTTATAACAATCCCCCCCCGTCCCCTACAAAACCAAGATTTGGCAGCTTTAAAAGGCATGCACCGATTAGTCACCTTAAGCCCAAATTGCTTCAAATCCAAGAAATCGCGTTTTCACACAAATTGTGGCAATTTCTTCAACTTTGAAGGCCTCTGATGGAATAATCTTAGCGCGACTTGCATATAAAACGCATTAAATATATTCACTAACATGTAAACCATTCAATTAAATCGAAAAACTGCAATTTAATCAACAGCCATTTCAATTTGGGCTGAATCTCTGAAAAGCACGGTTTTACTCCTAGGCCCTTCGAAGGGCGCACACCACTAAATAATCGTTCCATTGAAATACGTGTAAAAACACCAGTTTTATTTATTCATTTTGAGGCCTTTTCGGCGCTTTCTGAGAATGTTAATGATAACCAGTCGATTGCAAATCGATGGAAGTTTAACATATGTTTCAATGTATGGGTAGTCTTCCACCTCGTTTTCCCGGTAGGAGCCGCTAAACAGCGCCCTCACTGTTTTTGACATGCTCTCATGACTGTAAACCCGTTTCTGCCCATTTTTAATACGCGGACCTATTTTCTCGATAATTATAAAAATGCGACTTTTTTAGTGATTCAAATTCATGCACAGGCTTTCCACTTTTATTTAAGCTATAATTCGCTACTCTTTCTGATTATTAGTCCAAAGAGCAGCGCATAATACCTCAAAAACTTTCTGAATTTTACCGGAACTCAGTAGGGTTGCACAAATGGCGCATTGATTTAGTGGTGTGCCCCTTCAAGGGTTTTTTGATGTTAAAAAATTGAGTTTTTTATCTTTTTCTTGAAATATAAAATGTTTTGAGTAAAACACTTTAAATTTAAGTGCTCTCTGACATTCACATCAAGAGAATTAGCCTTTCAAAGTTCTATGGTGGATTCCGAAAATAGGCACATTTTCAACATTTTGACCATTCATGCTTACTCTTCTAAATTTGCATTGAATTCCAATTCTCTAGATAGATTTTGACCGTCTTTCTGATAAAATTCGGTTTTAAATGAGAGTAAATTACGTTTCATAATTGCAAGGGTCTACTGTTAATGATTTTATAACAATCCCCCCCCGTCCCCTACAAAACCAAGATTTGGCAGCTTTAAAAGGCATGCACCGATTAGTCACCTTAAGCCCAAATTGCTTCAAATCCAAGAAATCGCGTTTTCACACAAATTGTGGCAATTTCTTCAACTTTGAAGGCCTCTGAGGGAATAATCTTAGCGCGACTTGCATATAAAACGCATTAAATATATTCACTAACATGTAAACCATTCAATTAAATCGAAAAAACTGCAATTTAATCAACAGCCATTTCAATTTGGGCTGAATCTCTGAAAAGCACGGTTTTACTCCTAGGCCCTTCGAAGGGCGCACACCACTAAATAATCGTTCCATTGAAATACGTGTAAAAACACCAGTTTTATTTATTCATTTTGAGGCCTTTTCGGCGCTTTCTGAGAATGTTAATGATAACCAGTCGATTGCAAATCGATGGAAGTTTAACATATGTTTCAATGTATGGGTAGTCTTCCACCTCGTTTTCCCGGTAGGAGCCGCTAAACAGCGCCCTCACTGTTTTTGACATGCTCTCATGACTGTAAACCCGTTTCTGCCCATTTTTTAATACGCGGACCTATTTTCTCGATAATTATAAAAATGCGACTTTTTTAGTGATTCAAATTCATGCACAGGCTTTCCACTTTTATTTAAGCTATAATTCGCTACTCTTTCTGATTATTAGTCCAAAGAGCAGCGCATAATACCTCAAAAACTTTCTGAATTTTACCGGAACTCAGTAGGGTTGCACAAATGGCGCATTGATTTAGTGGTGTGCCCCTTCAAGGGTTTTTTGATGTTAAAAAAATTGAGTTTTTTTATCTTTTTCTTGAAATATAAAATGTTTTGAGTAAAACACTTTAAATTTAAGTGCTCTCTGACATTCACATCAAGAGAATTAGCCTTTCAAAGTTCTATGGTGGATTCCGAAAATAGGCACATTTTCAACATTTTGACCATTCATGCTTACTCTTCTAAATTTGCATTGAATTCCAATTCTCTAGATAGATTTTGACCGTCTTTCTGATAAAATTCGGTTTAAATGAGAGTAAATTACGTTTCATAATTGCAAGGGTCTACTGTTAATGATTTTATAACAATCCCCCGTCCCCTACAAAACCAAGATTTGGCAGCTTTAAAAGGCATGCACCGATTAGTCACCTTAAGCCCAAATTGCTTCAAATCCAAGAAATCGCGTTTTCACACAAATTGTGGCAATTTCTTCAACTTTGAAGGCCTCTGAGGGAATAATCTTAGCGCGACTTGCATATAAAACGCATTAAATATATTCACTAACATGTAAACCATTCAATTAAATCGAAAAAAAACTGCAATTTAATCAACAGCCATTTCAATTTGGGCTGAATCTCTGAAAAGCACGGTTTTACTCCTAGGCCCTTCGAAGGGCGCACACCACTAAATAATCGTTCCATTGAAATACGTGTAAAAACACCAGTTTTATTTATTCATTTTGAGGCCTTTTCGGCGCTTTCTGAGAATGTTAATGATAACCAGTCGATTGCAAATCGATGGAAGTTTAACATATGTTTCAATGTATGGGTAGTCTTCCACCTCGTTTTCCCGGTAGGAGCCGCTAAACAGCGCCCTCACTGTTTTTGACATGCTCTCATGACTGTAAACCCGTTTCTGCCCATTTTTAATACGCGGACCTATTTTCTCGATAATTCTAAAACTGCGACTTTTTTAGTGATTCAAATTCATGCACAGGCTTTCCACTTTTATTTAAGCTATAATTCGCTACTCTTTCTGATTATTAGTCCAAAGAGCAGCGCATAATACCTCAAAAACTTTCTGAATTTTACCGGAACTCAGTAGGGTTGCACAAATGGCGCATTGATTTAGTGGTGTGCCCCCTTCAAGGGTTTTTGATGTTAAAAAATTGAGTTTTTTATCTTTTTCTTGAAATATAAAATGTTTTGAGTAAAACACTTTAAATTTAAGTGCTCTCTGACATTCACATCAAGAGAATTAGCCTTTCAAAGTTCTATGGTGGATTCCGAAAATAGGCACATTTTCAACATTTTGACCATTCATGCTTACTCTTCTAAATTTGCATTGAATTCCAATTCTCTAGATAGATTTTGACCGTCTTTCTGATAAAATTCGGTTTTAAATGAGAGTAAATTACGTTTCATAATTGCAAGGGTCTACTGTTAATGATTTTATAACAATCCCCCCGTCCCCTACAAAACCAAGATTTGGCAGCTTTAAAAGGCATGCACCGATTAGTCACCTTAAGCCCAAATTGCTTCAAATCCAAGAAATCGCGTTTTCACACAAATTGTGGCAATTTCTTCAACTTTGAAGGCCTCTGAGGGAATAATCTTAGCGCGACTTGCATATAAAACGCATTAAATATATTCACTAACATGTAAACCATTCAATTAAATCGAAAAAACTGCAATTTAATCAACAGCCATTTCAATTTGGGCTGAATCTCTGAAAAGCACGGTTTTACTCCTAGGCCCTTCGAAGGGCGCACACCACTAAATAATCGTTCCATTGAAATACGTGTAAAAACCAGTTTTATTTATTCATTTTGAGGCCTTTTCGGCGCTTTCTGAGAATGTTAATGATAACCAGTCGATTGCAAATCGATGGAAGTTTAACATATGTTTCAATGTATGGGTAGTCTTCCACCTCGTTTTCCCGGTAGGAGCCGCTAAACAGCGCCCTCACTGTTTTTGACATGCTCTCATGACTGTAAACCCGTTTCTGCCCATTTTTTAATACGCGGACCTATTTTCTCGATAATTATAAAAAATGCGACTTTTTTTAGTGATTCAAATTCATGCACAGGCTTTCCACTTTTATTTAAGCTATAATTCGCTACTCTTTCTGATTATTAGTCCAAAGAGCAGCGCATAATACCTCAAAAACTTTCTGAATTTTACCGGAACTCAGTAGGGTTGCACAAATGGCGCATTGATTTAGTGGTGTGCCCCTTCAAGGGTTTTTTGATGTTAAAAAAATTGAGTTTTTTTATCTTTTTCTTGAAATATAAAATGTTTTGAGTAAAACACTTTAAATTTAAGTGCTCTCTGACATTCACATCAAGAGAATTAGCCTTTCAAAGTTCTATGGTGGATTCCGAAAATAGGCACATTTTCAACATTTTGACCATTCATGCTTACTCTTCTAAATTTGCATTGAATTCCAATTCTCTAGATAGATTTTGACCGTCTTTCTGATAAAATTCGGTTTTAAATGAGAGTAAATTACGTTTCATAATTGCAAGGGTCTACTGTTAATGATTTTATAACAATCCCCCGTCCCCTACAAAACCAAGATTTGGCAGCTTTAAAAGGCATGCACCGATTAGTCACCTTAAGCCCAAATTGCTTCAAATCCAAGAAATCGCGTTTTCACACAAATTGTGGCAATTTCTTCAACTTTGAAGGCCTCTGAGGGAATAATCTTAGCGCGACTTGCATATAAAACGCATTAAATATATTCACTAACATGTAAACCATTCAATTAAATCGAAAAAACTGCAATTTAATCAACAGCCATTTCAATTTGGGCTGAATCTCTGAAAAGCACGGTTTTACTCCTAGGCCCTTCGAAGGGCGCACACCACTAAATAATCGTTCCATTGAAATACGTGTAAAAACACCAGTTTTATTTATTCATTTTGAGGCCTTTTCGGCGCTTTCTGAGAATGTTAATGATAACCAGTCGATTGCAAATCGATGGAAGTTTAACATATGTTTCAATGTATGGGTAGTCTTCCACCTCGTTTTCCCGGTAGGAGCCTAAACAGCGCCCTCACTGTTTTTGACATGCTCTCATGACTGTAAACCCGTTTCTGCCCATTTTTAATACGCGGACCTATTTTCTCGATAATTATAAAATGCGACTTTTTAGTGATTCAAATTCATGCACAGGCTTTCCACTTTTATTTAAGCTATAATTCGCTACTCTTTCTGATTATTAGTCCAAAGAGCAGCGCATAATACCTCAAAAACTTTCTGAATTTTACCGGAACTCAGTAGGGTTGCACAAATGGCGCATTGATTTAGTGGTGTGCCCCCTTCAAGGGTTTTTTTTTTTTGTTAAAAAAATTGAGTTTTTTTATCTTTTTCTTGAAATATAAAATGTTTTGAGTAAAACACTTTAAATTTAAGTGCTCTCTGACATTCACATCAAGAGAATTAGCCTTTCAAAGTTCTATGGTGGATTCCGAAAATAGGCACATTTTCAACATTTTGACCATTCATGCTTACTCTTCTAAATTTGCATTGAATTCCAATTCTCTAGATAGATTTTGACCGTCTTTCTGATAAAATTCGGTTTTAAATGAGAGTAAATTACGTTTCATAATTGCAAGGGTCTACTGTTAATGATTTTATAACAATCCCCCCCGTCCCCTACAAAACCAAGATTTGGCAGCTTTAAAAGGCATGCACCGATTAGTCACCTTAAGCCCAAATTGCTTCAAATCCAAGAAATCGCGTTTTCACACAAATTGTGGCAATTTCTTCAACTTTGAAGGCCTCTGAGGGAATAATCTTAGCGCGACTTGCATATAAAACGCATTAAATATATTCACTAACATGTAAACCATTCAATTAAATCGAAAAAACTGCAATTTAATCAACAGCCATTTCAATTTGGGCTGAATCTCTGAAAAGCACGGTTTTACTCCTAGGCCCTTCGAAGGGCGCACACCACTAAATAATCGTTCCATTGAAATACGTGTAAAAACACCAGTTTTATTTATTCATTTTGAGGCCTTTTCGGCGCTTTCTGAGAATGTTAATGATAACCAGTCGATTGCAAATCGATGGAAGTTTAACATATGTTTCAATGTATGGGTAGTCTTCCACCTCGTTTTCCCGGTAGGAGCCGCTAAACAGCGCCCTCACTGTTTTTGACATGCTCTCATGACTGTAAACCCGTTTCTGCCCATTTTTAATACGCGGACCTATTTTCTCGATAATTATAAAATGCGACTTTTTAGTGATTCAAATTCATGCACAGGCTTTCCACTTTTATTTAAGCTATAATTCGCTACTCTTTCTGATTATTAGTCCAAAGAGCAGCGCATAATACCTCAAAAACTTTCTGAATTTTACCGGAACTCAGTAGGGTTGCACAAATGGCGCATTGATTTAGTGGTGTGCCCCCTTCAAGGGTTTTTGATGTTAAAAAATTGAGTTTTTTATCTTTTTCTTGAAATATAAAATGTTTTGAGTAAAACACTTTAAATTTAAGTGCTCTCTGACATTCACATCAAGAGAATTAGCCTTTCAAAGTTCTATGGTGGATTCCGAAAATAGGCACATTTTCAACATTTTGACCATTCATGCTTACTCTTCTAAATTTGCATTGAATTCCAATTCTCTAGATAGATTTTGACCGTCTTTCTGATAAAATTCGGTTTTAAATGAGAGTAAATTACGTTTCATAATTGCAAGGGTCTACTGTTAATGATTTTATAACAATCCCCCGTCCCCTACAAAACCAAGATTTGGCAGCTTTAAAAGGCATGCACCGATTAGTCACCTTAAGCCCAAATTGCTTCAAATCCAAGAAATCGCGTTTTCACACAAATTGTGGCAATTTCTTCAACTTTGAAGGCCTCTGAGGGAATAATCTTAGCGCGACTTGCATATAAAACGCATTAAATATATTCACTAACATGTAAACCATTCAATTAAATCGAAAAAACTGCAATTTAATCAACAGCCATTTCAATTTGGGCTGAATCTCTGAAAAGCACGGTTTTACTCCTAGGCCCTTCGAAGGGCGCACACCACTAAATAATCGTTCCATTGAAATACGTGTAAAAACACCAGTTTTATTTATTCATTTTGAGGCCTTTTCGGCGCTTTCTGAGAATGTTAATGATAACCAGTCGATTGCAAATCGATGGAAGTTTAACATATGTTTCAATGTATGGGTAGTCTTCCACCTCGTTTTCCCGGTAGGAGCAGCTAAACAGCGCCCACGCTGTTCTTGACATGCTCGCATGACTGTATCCCCGTTCCTGCCAATATTTTAAAACGCGGACCTATTTTCTCGATAATTATAAAATGCGACTTTTTAGTGATTCAAATTCATGCACAGGCTTTCCACTTTTATTTAAGCTATAATTCGCTACTCTTTCTGATTATTAGTCCAAAGAGCAGCGCATAATACCTCAAAAACTTTCTGAATTTTACCGGAACTCAGTAGGGTTGCACAAATGGCGCATTGATTTAGTGGTGTGCCCCCTTCAAGGGTTTTTTGATGTTAAAAAAATTGAGTTTTTTTATCTTTTTCTTGAAATATAAAATGTTTTGAGTAAAACACTTTAAATTTAAGTGCTCTCTGACATTCACATCAAGAGAATTAGCCTTTCAAAGTTCTATGGTGGATTCCGAAAATAGGCACATTTTCAACATTTTGACCATTCATGCTTACTCTTCTAAATTTGCATTGAATTCCAATTCTCTAGATAGATTTTGACCGTCTTTCTGATAAAATTCGGTTTTAAATGAGAGTAAATTACGTTTCATAATTGCAAGGGTCTACTGTTAATGATTTTATAACAATCCCCCCCCCCCCGTCCCCTACAAAACCAAGATTTGGCAGCTTTAAAAGGCATGCACCGATTAGTCACCTTAAGCCCAAATTGCTTCAAATCCAAGAAATCGCGTTTTCACACAAATTGTGGCAATTTCTTCAACTTTGAAGGCCTCTGAGGGAATAATCTTAGCGCGACTTGCATATAAAACGCATTAAATATATTCACTAACATGTAAACCATTCAATTAAATCGAAAAAACTGCAATTTAATCAACAGCCATTTCAATTTGGGCTGAATCTCTGAAAAGCACGGTTTTACTCCTAGGCCCTTCGAAGGGCGCACACCACTAAATAATCGTTCCATTGAAATACGTGTAAAAACACCAGTTTTATTTATTCATTTTGAGGCCTTTTCGGCGCTTTCTGAGAATGTTAATGATAACCAGTCGATTGCAAATCGATGGAAGTTTAACATATGTTTCAATGTATGGGTAGTCTTCCACCTCGTTTTCCCGGTAGGAGCCGCTAAACAGCGCCCTCACTGTTTTTGACATGCTCTCATGACTGTAAACCCGTTTCTGCCCATTTTTTAATACGCGGACCTATTTTCTCGATAATTATAAAATGCGACTTTTTAGTGATTCAAATTCATGCACAGGCTTTCCACTTTTATTTAAGCTATAATTCGCTACTCTTTCTGATTATTAGTCCAAAGAGCAGCGCATAATACCTCAAAAACTTTCTGAATTTTACCGGAACTCAGTAGGGTTGCACAAATGGCGCATTGATTTAGTGGTGTGCCCCCTTCAAGGGTTTTTGATGTTAAAAAATTGAGTTTTTTATCTTTTTCTTGAAATATAAAATGTTTTGAGTAAAACACTTTAAATTTAAGTGCTCTCTGACATTCACATCAAGAGAATTAGCCTTTCAAAGTTCTATGGTGGATTCCGAAAATAGGCACATTTTCAACATTTTGACCATTCATGCTTACTCTTCTAAATTTGCATTGAATTCCAATTCTCTAGATAGATTTTGACCGTCTTTCTGATAAAATTCGGTTTTAAATGAGAGTAAATTACGTTTCATAATTGCAAGGGTCTACTGTTAATGATTTTATAACAATCCCCCCGTCCCCTACAAAACCAAGATTTGGCAGCTTTAAAAGGCATGCACCGATTAGTCACCTTAAGCCCAAATTGCTTCAAATCCAAGAAATCGCGTTTTCACACAAATTGTGGCAATTTCTTCAACTTTGAAGGCCTCTGAGGGAATAATCTTAGCGCGACTTGCATATAAAACGCATTAAATATATTCACTAACATGTAAACCATTCAATTAAAAAAAAAAAACTGCAATTTAATCAACAGCCATTTCAATTTGGGCTGAATCTCTGAAAAGCACGGTTTTACTCCTAGGCCCTTCGAAGGGCGCACACCACTAAATAATCGTTCCATTGAAATACGTGTAAAAACACCAGTTTTATTTATTCATTTTGAGGCCTTTTCGGCGCTTTCTGAGAATGTTAATGATAACCAGTCGATTGCAAATCGATGGAAGTTTACCATATGTTTCAATGTATGGGTAGTCTTCCACCTCGTTTTCCCGGTAGGAGCCGCTAAACAGCGCCCTCACTGTTTTTGACATGCTCTCATGACTGTAAACCCGTTTCTGCCCATTTTTAATACGCGGACCTATTTTCTCGATAATTATAAAAATGCGACTTTTTTAGTGATTCAAATTCATGCACAGGCTTTCCACTTTTATTTAAGCTATAATTCGCTACTCTTTCTGATTATTAGTCCAAAGAGCAGCGCATAATACCTCAAAAACTTTCTGAATTTTACCGGAACTCAGTAGGGTTGCACAAATGGCGCATTGATTTAGTGGTGTGCACACTTCAAGGGTTTTTTGATGTTAAAAAAATTGAGTTTTTTTATCTTTTTCTTGAAATATAAAATGTTTTGAGTAAAACACTTTAAATTTAAGTGCTCTCTGACATTCACATCAAGAGAATTAGCCTTTCAAAGTTCTATGGTGGATTCCGAAAATAGGCACATTTTCAACATTTTGACCATTCATGCTTACTCTTCTAAATTTGCATTGAATTCCAATTCTCTAGATAGATTTTGACCGTCTTTCTGATAAAATTCGGTTTTAAATGAGAGTAAATTACGTTTCATAATTGCAAGGGTCTACTGTTAATGATTTTATAACAATCCCCCCGTCCCCTACAAAACCAAGATT
Source organism: Amphiura filiformis (assembly GCF_039555335.1). NCBI lineage: Eukaryota > Metazoa > Echinodermata > Ophiuroidea > Amphilepidida > Amphiuridae > Amphiura > Amphiura filiformis. Next base: position 128,204 of record NW_027305633.1, read on the forward strand.
TGGCAGCTTTAAAAGGCATGCACCGATTAGTCACCTTAAGCCCAAATTGCTTCAAATCCAAGAAATCGCGTTTTCACACAAATTGTGGCAATTTCTTCAACTTTGAAGGCCTCTGAGGGAATAATCTTAGCGCGACTTGCATATAAAACGCATTAAATATATTCACTAACATGTAAACCATTCAATTAAATCGAAAAAACTGCAATTTAATCAACAGCCATTTCAATTTGGGCTGAATCTCTGAAAAGCACGGTTTTACTCCTAGGCCCTTCGAAGGGCGCACACCACTAAATAATCGTTCCATTGAAATACGTGTAAAAACACCAGTTTTATTTATTCATTTTGAGGCCTTTTCGGCGCTTTCTGAGAATGTTAATGATAACCAGTCGATTGCAAATCGATGGAAGTTTAACATATGTTTCAATGTATGGGTAGTCTTCCACCTCGTTTTCCCGGTAGGAGCCGCTAAACAGCGCCCTCACTGTTTTTGACATGCTCTCATGACTGTAAACCCGTTTCTGCCCATTTTTTAATACGCGGACCTATTTTCTCGATAATTATAAAAATGCGACTTTTTTAGTGATTCAAATTCATGCACAGGCTTTCCACTTTTATTTAAGCTATAATTCGCTACTCTTTCTGATTATTAGTCCAAAGAGCAGCGCATAATACCTCAAAAACTTTCTGAATTTTACCGGAACTCAGTAGGGTTGCACAAATGGCGCATTGATTTAGTGGTGTGCCCCTTCAAGGGTTTTTTGATGTTAAAAAAATTGAGTTTTTTTATCTTTTTCTTGAAATATAAAATGTTTTGAGTAAAACACTTTAAATTTAAGTGCTCTCTGACATTCACATCAAGAGAATTAGCCTTTCAAAGTTCTATGGTGGATTCCGAAAATAGGCACATTTTCAACATTTTGACCATTCATGCTTACTCTTCTAAATTTGCATTGAATTCCAATTCTCTAGATAGATTTTGACCGTCTTTCTGATAAAATTCGGTTTTAAATGAGAGTAAATTACGTTTCATAATTGCAAGGGTCTACTGTTAATGATTTTATAACAATCCCCCCCGTCCCCTACAAAACCAAGATTTGGCAGCTTTAAAAGGCATGCACCGATTAGTCACCTTAAGCCCAAATTGCTTCAAATCCAAGAAATCGCGTTTTCACACAAATTGTGGCAATTTCTTCAACTTTGAAGGCCTCTGAGGGAATAATCTTAGCGCGACTTGCATATAAAACGCATTAAATATATTCACTAACATGTAAACCATTCAATTAAATCGAAAAAACTGCAATTTAATCAACAGCCATTTCAATTTGGGCTGAATCTCTGAAAAGCACGGTTTTACTCCTAGGCCCTTCGAAGGGCGCACACCACTAAATAATCGTTCCATTGAAATACGTGTAAAAACACCAGTTTTATTTATTCATTTTGAGGCCTTTTCGGCGCTTTCTGAGAATGTTAATGATAACCAGTCGATTGCAAATCGATGGAAGTTTAACATATGTTTCAATGTATGGGTAGTCTTCCACCTCGTTTTCCCGGTAGGAGCCGCTAAACAGCGCCCTCACTGTTTTTGACATGCTCTCATGACTGTAAACCCGTTTCTGCCCATTTTTAATACGCGGACCTATTTTCTCGATAATTATAAAATGCGACTTTTTTAGTGATTCAAATTCATGCACAGGCTTTCCACTTTTATTTAAGCTATAATTCGCTACTCTTTCTGATTATTAGTCCAAAGAGCAGCGCATAATACCTCAAAAACTTTCTGAATTTTACCGGAACTCAGTAGGGTTGCACAAATGGCGCATTGATTTATGGTGTGCCCCTTCAAGGGTTTTTTGATGTTAAAAAAATTGAGTTTTTTTTATCTTTTTCTTGAAATATAAAATGTTTTGAGTAAAACACTTTAAATTTAAGTGCTCTCTGACATTCACATCAAGAGAATTAGCCTTTCAAAGTTCTATGGTGGATTCCGAAAATAGGCACATTTTCAACATTTTGACCATTCATGCTTACTCTTCTAAATTTGCATTGAATTCCAATTCTCTAGATAGATTTTGACCGTCTTTCTGATAAAATTCGGTTTTAAATGAGAGTAAATTACGTTTCATAATTGCAAGGGTCTACTGTTAATGATTTTATAACAATCCCCCCGTCCCCTACAAAACCAAGATTTGGCAGCTTTAAAAGGCATGCACCGATTAGTCACCTTAAGCCCAAATTGCTTCAAATCCAAGAAATCGCGTTTTCACACAAATTGTGGCAATTTCTTCAACTTTGAAGGCCTCTGAGGGAATAATCTTAGCGCGACTTGCATATAAAACGCATTAAATATATTCACTAACATGTAAACCATTCAATTAAATCGAAAAAACTGCAATTTAATCAACAGCCATTTCAATTTGGGCTGAATCTCTGAAAAGCACGGTTTTACTCCTAGGCCCTTCGAAGGGCGCACACCACTAAATAATCGTTCCATTGAAATACGTGTAAAAACACCAGTTTTATTTATTCATTTTGAGGCCTTTTCGGCGCTTTCTGAGAATGTTAATGATAACCAGTCGATTGCAAATCGATGGAAGTTTAACATATGTTTCAATGTATGGGTAGTCTTCCACCTCGTTTTCCCGGTAGGAGCCGCTAAACAGCGCCCTCACTGTTTTTGACATGCTCTCATGACTGTAAACCCGTTTCTGCCCATTTTTTAATACGCGGACCTATTTTCTCGATAATTATAAAAATGCGACTTTTTTAGTGATTCAAATTCATGCACAGGCTTTCCACTTTTATTTAAGCTATAATTCGCTACTCTTTCTGATTATTAGTCCAAAGAGCAGCGCATAATACCTCAAAAACTTTCTGAATTTTACCGGAACTCAGTAGGGTTGCACAAATGGCGCATTGATTTAGTGGTGTGCCCCTTCAAGGGTTTTTTGATGTTAAAAAATTGAGTTTTTTATCTTTTTCTTGAAATATAAAATGTTTTGAGTAAAACACTTTAAATTTAAGTGCTCTCTGACATTCACATCAAGAGAATTAGCCTTTCAAAGTTCTATGGTGGATTCCGAAAATAGGCACATTTTCAACATTTTGACCATTCATGCTTACTCTTCTAAATTTGCATTGAATTCCAATTCTCTAGATAGATTTTGACCGTCTTTCTGATAAAATTCGGTTTTAAATGAGAGTAAATTACGTTTCATAATTGCAAGGGTCTACTGTTAATGATTTTATAACAATCCCCCCCGTCCCCTACAAAACCAAGATTTGGCAGCTTTAAAAGGCATGCACCGATTAGTCACCTTAAGCCCAAATTGCTTCAAATCCAAGAAATCGCGTTTTCACACAAATTGTGGCAATTTCTTCAACTTTGAAGGCCTCTGAGGGAATAATCTTAGCGCGACTTGCATATAAAACGCATTAAATATATTCACTAACATGTAAACCATTCAATTAAATCGAAAAACTGCAATTTAATCAACAGCCATTTCAATTTGGGCTGAATCTCTGAAAAGCACGGTTTTACTCCTAGGCCCTTCGAAGGGCGCACACCACTAAATAATCGTTCCATTGAAATACGTGTAAAAACACCAGTTTTATTTATTCATTTTGAGGCCTTTTCGGCGCTTTCTGAGAATGTTAATGATAACCAGTCGATTGCAAATCGATGGAAGTTTAACATATGTTTCAATGTATGGGTAGTCTTCCACCTCGTTTTCCCGGTAGGAGCCGCTAAACAGCGCCCTCACTGTTTTTGACATGCTCTCATGACTGTAAACCCGTTTCTGCCCATTTTTTAATACGCGGACCTATTTTCTCGATAATTATAAAAATGCGACTTTTTTAGTGATTCAAATTCATGCACAGGCTTTCCACTTTTATTTAAGCTATAATTCGCTACTCTTTCTGATTATTAGTCCAAAGAGCAGCGCATAATACCTCAAAAACTTTCTGAATTTTACCGGAACTCAGTAGGGTTGCACAAATGGCGCATTGATTTAGTGGTGTGCCCCTTCAAGGGTTTTTGATGTTAAAAAATTGAGTTTTTTATCTTTTTCTTGAAATATAAAATGTTTTGAGTAAAACACTTTAAATTTAAGTGCTCTCTGACATTCACATCAAGAGAATTAGCCTTTCAAAGTTCTATGGTGGATTCCGAAAATAGGCACATTTTCAACATTTTGACCATTCATGCTTACTCTTCTAAATTTGCATTGAATTCCAATTCTCTAGATAGATTTTGACCGTCTTTCTGATAAAATTCGGTTTTAAATGAGAGTAAATTACGTTTCATAATTGCAAGGGTCTACTGTTAATGATTTTATAACAATCCCCCCGTCCCCTACAAAACCAAGATTTGGCAGCTTTAAAAGGCATGCACCGATTAGTCACCTTAAGCCCAAATTGCTTCAAATCCAAGAAATCGCGTTTTCACACAAATTGTGGCAATTTCTTCAACTTTGAAGGCCTCTGAGGGAATAATCTTAGCGCGACTTGCATATAAAACGCATTAAATATATTCACTAACATGTAAACCATTCAATTAAATCGAAAAAACTGCAATTTAATCAACAGCCATTTCAATTTGGGCTGAATCTCTGAAAAGCACGGTTTTACTCCTAGGCCCTTCGAAGGGCGCACACCACTAAATAATCGTTCCATTGAAATACGTGTAAAAACACCAGTTTTATTTATTCATTTTGAGGCCTTTTCGGCGCTTTCTGAGAATGTTAATGATAACCAGTCGATTGCAAATCGATGGAAGTTTAACATATGTTTCAATGTATGGGTAGTCTTCCACCTCGTTTTCCCGGTAGGAGCCGCTAAACAGCGCCCTCACTGTTTTTGACATGCTCTCATGACTGTAAACCCGTTTCTGCCCATTTTTTAATACGCGGACCTATTTTCTCGATAATTATAAAATGCGACTTTTTAGTGATTCAAATTCATGCACAGGCTTTCCACTTTTATTTAAGCTATAATTCGCTACTCTTTCTGATTATTAGTCCAAAGAGCAGCGCATAATACCTCAAAAACTTTCTGAATTTTACCGGAACTCAGTAGGGTTGCACAAATGGCGCATTGATTTAGTGGTGTGCCCCTTCAAGGGTTTTTTGATGTTAAAAAAATTGAGTTTTTTTATCTTTTTCTTGAAATATAAAATGTTTTGAGTAAAACACTTTAAATTTAAGTGCTCTCTGACATTCACATCAAGAGAATTAGCCTTTCAAAGTTCTATGGTGGATTCCGAAAATAGGCACATTTTCAACATTTTGACCATTCATGCTTACTCTTCTAAATTTGCATTGAATTCCAATTCTCTAGATAGATTTTGACCGTCTTTCTGATAAAATTCGGTTTTAAATGAGAGTAAATTACGTTTCATAATTGCAAGGGTCTACTGTTAATGATTTTATAACAATCCCCCCCCGTCCCCTACAAAACCAAGATTTGGCAGCTTTAAAAGGCATGCACCGATTAGTCACCTTAAGCCCAAATTGCTTCAAATCCAAGAAATCGCGTTTTCACACAAATTGTGGCAATTTCTTCAACTTTGAAGGCCTCTGAGGGAATAATCTTAGCGCGACTTGCATATAAAACGCATTAAATATATTCACTAACATGTAAACCATTCAATTAAAAAGAAAAAACTGCAATTTAATCAACAGCCATTTCAATTTGGGCTGAATCTCTGAAAAGCACGGTTTTACTCCTAGGCCCTTCGAAGGGCGCACACCACTAAATAATCGTTCCATTGAAATACGTGTAAAAACACCAGTTTTATTTATTCATTTTGAGGCCTTTTCGGCGCTTTCTGAGAATGTTAATGATAACCAGTCGATTGCAAATCGATGGAAGTTTAACATATGTTTCAATGTATGGGTAGTCTTCCACCTCGTTTTCCCGGTAGGAGCCGCTAAACAGCGCCCTCACTGTTTTTGACATGCTCTCATGACTGTAAACCCGTTTCTGCCCATTTTTAATACGCGGACCTATTTTCTCGATAATTATAAAATGCGACTTTTTTAGTGATTCAAATTCATGCACAGGCTTTCCACTTTTATTTAAGCTATAATTCGCTACTCTTTCTGATTATTAGTCCAAAGAGCAGCGCATAATACCTCAAAAACTTTCTGAATTTTACCGGAACTCAGTAGGGTTGCACAAATGGCGCATTGATTTAGTGGTGTGCCCCTTCAAGGGTTTTTGATGTTAAAAAATTGAGTTTTTTATCTTTTTCTTGAAATATAAAATGTTTTGAGTAAAACACTTTAAATTTAAGTGCTCTCTGACATTCACATCAAGAGAATTAGCCTTTCAAAGTTCTATGGTGGATTCCGAAAATAGGCACATTTTCAACATTTTGACCATTCATGCTTACTCTTCTAAATTTGCATTGAATTCCAATTCTCTAGATAGATTTTGACCGTCTTTCTGATAAAATTCGGTTTTAAATGAGAGTAAATTACGTTTCATAATTGCAAGGGTCTACTGTTAATGATTTTATAACAATCCCCCCCGTCCCCTACAAAACCAAGATTTGGCAGCTTTAAAAGGCATGCACCGATTAGTCACCTTAAGCCCAAATTGCTTCAAATCCAAGAAATCGCGTTTTCACACAAATTGTGGCAATTTCTTCAACTTTGAAGGCCTCTGAGGGAATAATCTTAGCGCGACTTGCATATAAAACGCATTAAATATATTCACTAACATGTAAACCATTCAATTAAATCGAAAAAACTGCAATTTAATCAACAGCCATTTCAATTTGGGCTGAATCTCTGAAAAGCACGGTTTTACTCCTAGGCCCTTCGAAGGGCGCACACCACATAATCGTTCCATTGAAATACGTGTAAAAACACCAGTTTTATTTATTCATTTTGAGGCCTTTTCGGCGCTTTCTGAGAATGTTAATGATAACCAGTCGATTGCAAATCGATGGAAGTTTAACATATGTTTCAATGTATGGGTAGTCTTCCACCTCGTTTTCCCGGTAGGAGCCGCTAAACAGCGCCCTCACTGTTTTTGACATGCTCTCATGACTGTAAACCCGTTTCTGCCCATTTTTAATACGCGGACCTATTTTCTCGATAATTATAAAATGCGACTTTTTAGTGATTCAAATTCATGCACAGGCTTTCCACTTTTATTTAAGCTATAATTCGCTACTCTTTCTGATTATTAGTCCAAAGAGCAGCGCATAATACCTCAAAAACTTTCTGAATTTTACCGGAACTCAGTAGGGTTGCACAAATGGCGCATTGATTTAGTGGTGTGCCCCTTCAAGGGTTTTTGATGTTAAAAAATTGAGTTTTTTATCTTTTTCTTGAAATATAAAATGTTTTGAGTAAAACACTTTAAATTTAAGTGCTCTCTGACATTCACATCAAGAGAATTAGCCTTTCAAAGTTCTATGGTGGATTCCGAAAATAGGCACATTTTCAACATTTTGACCATTCATGCTTACTCTTCTAAATTTGCATTGAATTCCAATTCTCTAGATAGATTTTGACCGTCTTTCTGATAAAATTCGGTTTTAAATGAGAGTAAATTACGTTTCATAATTGCAAGGGTCTACTGTTAATGATTTTATAACAATCCCCCCGTCCCCTACAAAACCAAGATTTGGCAGCTTTAAAAGGCATGCACCGATTAGTCACCTTAAGCCCAAATTGCTTCAAATCCAAGAAATCGCGTTTTCACACAAATTGTGGCAATTTCTTCAACTTTGAAGGCCTCTGAGGGAATAATCTTAGCGCGACTTGCATATAAAACGCATTAAATATATTCACTAACATGTAAACCATTCAATTAAATAGAAAAAACTGCAATTTAATCAACAGCCATTTCAATTTGGGCTGAATCTCTGAAAAGCACGGTTTTACTCCTAGGCCCTTCGAAGGGCGCACACCACTAAATAATCGTTCCATTGAAATACGTGTAAAAACACCAGTTTTATTTATTCATTTTGAGGCCTTTTCGGCGCTTTCTGAGAATGTTAATGATAACCAGTCGATTGCAAATCGATGGAAGTTTAACATATGTTTCAATGTATGGGTAGTCTTCCACCTCGTTTTCCCGGTAGGAGCCGCTAAACAGCGCCCTCACTGTTTTTGACATGCTCTCATGACTGTAAACCCGTTTCTGCCCATTTTTTAATACGCGGACCTATTTTCTCGATAATTATAAAAATGCGACTTTTTTAGTGATTCAAATTCATGCACAGGCTTTCCACTTTTATTTAAGCTATAATTCGCTACTCTTTCTGATTATTAGTCCAAAGAGCAGCGCATAATACCTCAAAAACTTTCTGAATTTTACCGGAACTCAGTAGGGTTGCACAAATGGCGCATTGATTTAGTGGTGTGCCTCCTTCAAGGGTTTTTTGATGTTAAAAAAATTGAGTTTTTTATCTTTTTCTTGAAATATAAAATGTTTTGAGTAAAACACTTTAAATTTAAGTGCTCTCTGACATTCACATCAAGAGAATTAGCCTTTCAAAGTTCTATGGTGGATTCCGAAAATAGGCACATTTTCAACATTTTGACCATTCATGCTTACTCTTCTAAATTTGCATTGAATTCCAATTCTCTAGATAGATTTTGACCGTCTTTCTGATAAAATTCGGTTTTAAATGAGAGTAAATTACGTTTCATAATTGCAAGGGTCTACTGTTAATGATTTTATAACAATCCCCCCCGTCCCCTACAAAACCAAGATTTGGCAGCTTTAAAAGGCATGCACCGATTAGTCACCTTAAGCCCAAATTGCTTCAAATCCAAGAAATCGCGTTTTCACACAAATTGTGGCAATTTCTTCAACTTTGAAGGCCTCTGAGGGAATAATCTTAGCGCGACTTGCATATAAAACGCATTAAATATATTCACTAACATGTAAACCATTCAATTAAATCGAAAAAACTGCAATTTAATCAACAGCCATTTCAATTTGGGCTGAATCTCTGAAAAGCACGGTTTTACTCCTAGGCCCTTCGAAGGGCGCACACCACTAAATAATCGTTCCATTGAAATACGTGTAAAAACACCAGTTTTATTTATTCATTTTGAGGCCTTTTCGGCGCTTTCTGAGAATGTTAATGATAACCAGTCGATTGCAAATCGATGGAAGTTTAACATATGTTTCAATGTATGGGTAGTCTTCCACCTCGTTTTCCCGGTAGGAGCCGCTAAACAGCGCCCTCACTGTTTTTGACATGCTCTCATGACTGTAAACCCGTTTCTGCCCATTTTTAATACGCGGACCTATTTTCTCGATAATTATAAAATGCGACTTTTTAGTGATTCAAATTCATGCACAGGCTTTCCACTTTTATTTAAGCTATAATTCGCTACTCTTTCTGATTATTAGTCCAAAGAGCAGCGCATAATACCTCAAAAACTTTCTGAATTTTACCGGAACTCAGTAGGGTTGCACAAATGGCGCATTGATTTAGTGGTGTGCCCCCTTCAAGGGTTTTTTGATGTTAAAAAAATTGAGTTTTTTTATCTTTTTCTTGAAATATAAAATGTTTTGAGTAAAACACTTTAAATTTAAGTGCTCTCTGACATTCACATCAAGAGAATTAGCCTTTCAAAGTTCTATGGTGGATTCCGAAAATAGGCACATTTTCAACATTTTGACCATTCATGCTTACTCTTCTAAATTTGCATTGAATTCCAATTCTCTAGATAGATTTTGACCGTCTTTCTGATAAAATTCGGTTTTAAATGAGAGTAAATTACGTTTCATAATTGCAAGGGTCTACTGTTAATGATTTTATAACAATCCCCCCGTCCCCTACAAAACCAAGATTTGGCAGCTTTAAAAGGCATGCACCGATTAGTCACCTTAAGCCCAAATTGCTTCAAATCCAAGAAATCGCGTTTTCACACAAATTGTGGCAATTTCTTCAACTTTGAAGGCCTCTGAGGGAATAATCTTAGCGCGACTTGCATATAAAACGCATTAAATATATTCACTAACATGTAAACCATTCAATTAAATCGAAAAAACTGCAATTTAATCAACAGCCATTTCAATTTGGGCTGAATCTCTGAAAAGCACGGTTTTACTCCTAGGCCCTTCGAAGGGCGCACACCACTAAATAATCGTTCCATTGAAATACGTGTAAAAACACCAGTTTTATTTATTCATTTTGAGGCCTTTTCGGCGCTTTCTGAGAATGTTAATGATAACCAGTCGATTGCAAATCGATGGAAGTTTAACATATGTTTCAATGTATGGGTAGTCTTCCACCTCGTTTTCCCGGTAGGAGCCGCTAAACAGCGCCCTCACTGTTTTTGACATGCTCTCATGACTGTAAACCCGTTTCTGCCCATTTTAATACGCGGACCTATTTTCTCGATAATTATAAAATGCGACTTTTTAGTGATTCAAATTCATGCACAGGCTTTCCACTTTTATTTAAGCTATAATTCGCTACTCTTTCTGATTATTAGTCCAAAGAGCAGCGCATAATACCTCAAAAACTTTCTGAATTTTACCGGAACTCAGTAGGGTTGCACAAATGGCGCATTGATTTAGTGGTGTGCCCCTTCAAGGGTTTTTTGATGTTATAATAATTGAGTTTTTTATCTTTTTCTTGAAATATAAAATGTTTTGAGTAAAACACTTTAAATTTAAGTGCTCTCTGACATTCACATCAAGAGAATTAGCCTTTCAAAGTTCTATGGTGGATTCCGAAAATAGGCACATTTTCAACATTTTGACCATTCATGCTTACTCTTCTAAATTTGCATTGAATTCCAATTCTCTAGATAGATTTTGACCGTCTTTCTGATAAAATTCGGTTTTAAATGAGAGTAAATTACGTTTCATAATTGCAAGGGTCTACTGTTAATGATTTTATAACAATCCCCCCCGTCCCCTACAAAACCAAGATTTGGCAGCTTTAAAAGGCATGCACCGATTAGTCACCTTAAGCCCAAATTGCTTCAAATCCAAGAAATCGCGTTTTCACACAAATTGTGGCAATTTCTTCAACTTTGAAGGCCTCTGAGGGAATAATCTTAGCGCGACTTGCATATAAAACGCATTAAATATATTCACTAACATGTAAACCATTCAATTAAATCGAAAAAACTGCAATTTAATCAACAGCCATTTCAATTTGGGCTGAATCTCTGAAAAGCACGGTTTTACTCCTAGGCCCTTCGAAGGGCGCACACCACTAAATAATCGTTCCATTGAAATACGTGTAAAAACACCAGTTTTATTTATTCATTTTGAGGCCTTTTCGGCGCTTTCTGAGAATGTTAATGATAACCAGTCGATTGCAAATCGATGGAAGTTTAACATATGTTTCAATGTATGGGTAGTCTTCCACCTCGTTTTCCCGGTAGGAGCCGCTAAACAGCGCCCTCACTGTTTTTGACATGCTCTCCTGACTGTAAACCCGTTTCTGCCCATTTTTAATACGCGGACCTATTTTCTCGATAATTATAAAATGCGACTTTTTAGTGATTCAAATTCATGCACAGGCTTTCCACTTTTATTTAAGCTATAATTCGCTACTCTTTCTGATTATTAGTCCAAAGAGCAGCGCATAATACCTCAAAAACTTTCTGAATTTTACCGGAACTCAGTAGGGTTGCACAAATGGCGCATTGATTTAGTGGTGTGCCCCTTCAAGGGTTTTTTGATGTTAAAAAAATTGAGTTTTTTATCTTTTTCTTGAAATATAAAATGTTTTGAGTAAAACACTTTAAATTTAAGTGCTCTCCTGACATTCACATCAAGAGAATTAGCCTTTCAAAGTTCTATGGTGGATTCCGAAAATAGGCACATTTTCAACATTTTGACCATTCATGCTTACTCTTCTAAATTTGCATTGAATTCCAATTCTCTAGATAGATTTTGACCGTCTTTCTGATAAAATTCGGTTTTAAATGAGAGTAAATTACGTTTCATAATTGCAAGGGTCTACTGTTAATGATTTTATAACAATCCCCCCCGTCCCCTACAAAACCAAGATTTGGCAGCTTTAAAAGGCATGCACCGATTAGTCACCTTAAGCCCAAATTGCTTCAAATCCAAGAAATCGCGTTTTCACACAAATTGTGGCAATTTCTTCAACTTTGAAGGCCTCTGAGGGAATAATCTTAGCGCGACTTGCATATAAAACGCATTAAATATATTCACTAACATGTAAACCATTCAATTAAATCGAAAAAACTGCAATTTAATCAACAGCCATTTCAATTTGGGCTGAATCTCTGAAAAGCACGGTTTTACTCCTAGGCCCTTCGAAGGGCGCACACCACTAAATAATCGTTCCATTGAAATACGTGTAAAAACACCAGTTTTATTTATTCATTTTGAGGCCTTTCGGCGCTTTCTGAGAATGTTAATGATAACCAGTCGATTGCAAATCGATGGAAGTTTAACATATGTTTCAATGTATGGGTAGTCTTCCACCTCGTTTTCCCGGTAGGAGCCGCTAAACAGCGCCCTCACTGTTTTTGACATGCTCTCATGACTGTAAACCCGTTTCTGCCCATTTTTAATACGCGGACCTATTTTCTCGATAATTATAAAATGCGACTTTTTAGTGATTCAAATTCATGCACAGGCTTTCCACTTTTATTTAAGCTATAATTCGCTACTCTTTCTGATTATTAGTCCAAAGAGCAGCGCATAATACCTCAAAAACTTTCTGAATTTTACCGGAACTCAGTAGGGTTGCACAAATGGCGCATTGATTTAGTGGTGTGCCCCTTCAAGGGTTTTTTGATGTTAAAAAATTGAGTTTTTTATCTTTTTCTTGAAATATAAAATGTTTTGAGTAAAACACTTTAAATTTAAGTGCTCTCTGACATTCACATCACGAGAATTAGCCTTTCAAAGTTCTATGGTGGATTCCGAAAATAGGCACATTTTCAACATTTTGACCATTCATGCTTACTCTTCTAAATTTGCATTGAATTCCAATTCTCTAGATAGATTTTGACCGTCTTTCTGATAAAATTCGGTTTTAAATGAGAGTAAATTACGTTTCATAATTGCAAGGGTCTACTGTTAATGATTTTATAACAATCCCCCCGTCCCCTACAAAACCAAGATTTGGCAGCTTTAAAAGGCATGCACCGATTAGTCACCTTAAGCCCAAATTGCTTCAAATCCAAGAAATCGCGTTTTCACACAAATTGTGGCAATTTCTTCAACTTTGAAGGCCTCTGAGGGAATAATCTTAGCGCGACTTGCATATAAAACGCATTAAATATATTCACTAACATGTAAACCATTCAATTAAATCGAAAAAACTGCAATTTAATCAACAGCCATTTCAATTTGGGCTGAATCTCTGAAAAGCACGGTTTTACTCCTAGGCCCTTCGAAGGGCGCACACCACTAAATAATCGTTCCATTGAAATACGTGTAAAAACACCAGTTTTATTTATTCATTTTGAGGCCTTTTCGGCGCTTTCTGAGAATGTTAATGATAACCAGTCGATTGCAAATCGATGGAAGTTTAACATATGTTTCAATGTATGGGTAGTCTTCCACCTCGTTTTCCCGGTAGGAGCCGCTAAACAGCGCCCTCACTGTTTTTGACATGCTCTCATGACTGTAAACCCGTTTCTGCCCATTTTTAATACGCGGACCTATTTTCTCGATAATTATAAAATGCGACTTTTTAGTGATTCAAATTCATGCACAGGCTTTCCACTTTTATTTAAGCTATAATTCGCTACTCTTTCTGATTATTAGTCCAAAGAGCAGCGCATAATACCTCAAAAACTTTCTGAATTTTACCGGAACTCAGTAGGGTTGCACAAATGGCGCATTGATTTAGTGGTGTGCCCCCTTCAAGGGTTTTTTGATGTTAAAAATTGAGTTTTTTTATCTTTTTCTTGAAATATAAAATGTTTTGAGTAAAACACTTTAAATTTAAGTGCTCTCTGACATTCACATCAAGAGAATTAGCCTTTCAAAGTTCTATGGTGGATTCCGAAAATAGGCACATTTTCAACATTTTGACCATTCATGCTTACTCTTCTAAATTTGCATTGAATTCCAATTCTCTAGATAGATTTTGACCGTCTTTCTGATAAAATTCGGTTTTAAATGAGAGTAAATTACGTTTCATAATTGCAAGGGTCTACTGTTAATGATTTTATAACAATCCCCCCCGTCCCCTACAAAACCAAGATTTGGCAGCTTTAAAAGGCATGCACCGATTAGTCACCTTAAGCCCAAATTGCTTCAAATCCAAGAAATCGCGTTTTCACACAAATTGTGGCAATTTCTTCAACTTTGAAGGCCTCTGAGGGAATAATCTTAGCGCGACTTGCATATAAAACGCATTAAATATATTCACTAACATGTAAACCATTCAATTAAATCGAAAAAACTGCAATTTAATCAACAGCCATTTCAATTTGGGCTGAATCTCTGAAAAGCACGGTTTTACTCCTAGGCCCTTCGAAGGGCGCACACCACTAAATAATCGTTCCATTGAAATACGTGTAAAAACACCAGTTTTATTTATTCATTTTGAGGCCTTTTCGGCGCTTTCTGAGAATGTTAATGATAACCAGTCGATTGCAAATCGATGGAAGTTTAACATATGTTTCAATGTATGGGTAGTCTTCCACCTCGTTTTCCCGGTAGGAGCCGCTAAACAGCGCCCTCACTGTTTTTGACATGCTCTCATGACTGTAAACCCGTTTCTGCCCATTTTTAATACGCGGACCTATTTTCTCGATAATTATAAAATGCGACTTTT